>NW_007230226.1:0-4585 GCF_000164805.1 Carlito syrichta | reverse complement strand
CACAATAGTTGTTCAAGTTCTGCTTATGAGTGAGAACATGTAATAGATCTTTGTTTCTGTGAAAGTTCATTCAGTATTAAAGACTCTAATTCCGTCCAGGTTGCTGCAAAGTTCATGATTTTGTCCTTCTTTATGGCTGCCCAATATTCTATTGTGTATATATACCACATTCTTTTTATCCAGTGCTAGGTACATCATATATGCATAGATACATTGTGTTTGAGTACAGTTGGTAGGTAACGAGAACATGATAGATTATTTAAAGTCATACTGAATATTGTACTTTATCTGATGGTAGCATATCTAAACCATAGGAACATAATTCAAGAAATGGAAAAGCAGCAGCATAAAAATGAGGAAATCTTCAGACAACAGGTAAGGAGCATCTGCCTGGCAGTTGCAGAATCTTTCAGTGCCTGATGTTGCTGATTTAATGGTCCTTAGACTCCCTAACATACAATTTCTGATGTGTTGACTTTTTCAGATTACCTACTATGGATACACAGCTCAGAACTACTGGGTAAGCTTTTTTTGTTTTTGTTTTTGTTTTCATTCAAGACCTCACTCTGTTGCCCAGGCTGGATTTCAGTGACACAATCACAGTTCACAGCAGCCTCAAACTCCTGAGCTCAAGACATTCTTCTGCCTCAGCCTCCTGAGTAGCTAGTAAGACTACAGGCACATGGCAGCCACCACACTTGATTAATTTTCTAAATTTTTGTGGAGACAAAGTCTTGCTATGTTGTCCAGGCTGGTCTCAAACTCTTGGGCTCGAGCAATCCTTCCCCCTTGGCCTTTCAAAGTGCTAAGATTACAGGCATGAGTCACAATGCTCAGCCTTTCCTTTTTTCTGTTTCTTTCTTTCTTTTTTCCTTTTATGCATAGTTTTGAAGTCTGAACACAGAAGTGTTTTTCTTTCACAGAACAGAACTCGTGTTTTAATGAGGGAGATGGACAAGAAGACCAGGGAGATCACCAACTTAAAGCACAGGTACATGACTGTAAAGGACATTTGTAAGGATGTTTCTGGTGTTTTAAGATAAAGTCTTGTCTGGTAAAGAGCTTGGTGTTCTAAAACTTATTCAAGTACACCATTTCTGTCTTCAAGTCTGGAAGGAAAGCAAAAGCAGGGGCTGCAGGGGGCACCAAAGATGCAGAAAGCAGAGCCAAGAAGCCGAGACACACAGAGCCCTCCAGGCAGAGGTAGGAGCTCCCTGCGAAGGCAGCAACTTAACTTCTGCTGCACAGTCCACACACTCTGCATCTTGCCCCTGGAGGTGGTGTTTATGTTTCCTAGAAAAGGTCCCAAGAACTAACTGAAGGATGGGCTGTGTCACAGAGTGGCAGCACTGTTTTCTTCAGGTGACCAAACCAGCCAGATGGCTTTCAGACCAGTCCCCTGTGTGTGATGGCTCTCAGACTCCTCCACTGACTGTGGAATCCCCCACCTCACATTTACCTTTTGATTACTCCTAGCTGAAGAGATGCACCTGGAAGCAAAATAGGTCAGCTCCCCTTCCCACCTTCAATCAGTGTTAAGCATTTATTTCTCTTTTACTTGAGAAAAGTAGCACCAACAACATATTAGACTGGAGCAGTGTGTCCTGATGAGAGTGGAAATTTTCTTATGTCTTTGTGAATCAATATTGTACCATGAGACCAATTTTAAAACATGAGCCATTATATACTGACTTTGGAGTTTCCTTTGTTCTTTTTGTTTGTTTTGTTTATTGTGAACTATAGAACTCCAAAGTAAATTAAATTTTTAAGTAATTTCACTCTAACTTTGGAAGTGTACACTAAAACTTTAAGGCTAATGCCTATAACTTTTTTATTTTTTCATTACTATAGTATTTGTCTCTTAGAATTCATTTCTATTCATAAATATTTTTAATGCCTGGTCTTTATAAAAGGCAGATTAAACTTAAATCAAGAGAGAAATCATGCCCCTATGGCTTAAAGCAAATGAGCAGTGTTTTTCAGTTTAAGGATTTATTGATGCTCTTTACATTTGAGGTTTTTAAAATTTTTAAATGTCAATCTGTGCTGAAGTTGTAAGTGATTTCCTCTAATATACTCCCTGCGTAAGAGTTGATTTCCAGCTAGTTGGAGCCCTGATCAATCCACAGTTAGCTAGTTGGTCAAGGAAACACCTGGACCAGGGATCTGTGGTATCTTCCTCAAGAATAGGGGTTGGAGGCTCAGGGGCTATCTGAAGCATCTGGTAAACCCTGAGCCTCTGGTAAGGGATCCAAATGTGGCAAAGAGAGTGAGATGGTGGAGAAGACATGGAGGGTTTCTTATCCTGTACAGATTATGCAAGCCATGGTGAGCCCCAGTCTCTTCTCTGGCCTTCAGACTCAAAACCTCGTTCAATTCTTAAGAACAGCCACAGGATCCCAACTGAGAAAACAGAGATGAAGGTAAATGCTGTGGTCATTTTCTTTGTGAGGTTTTTGGGAAACTTTCCATCTTTTCTTGCAGCAAGCTTTTCTGGCTTCTGTCTCTCATTTGTGTGTTTTGTGATATCTTTTCTGTGTCTTTACTTTTCAAAAACCAAAATCTTCCCTAGAAGTCTCCAACCTTCTCCATTCCCAGGAAGTCATCTTTGGTGGTACTTCCAGAAGCTGTAACTGCTTAGGAGCAGGTGACTGAAGAGTTTAACTGTCATGGTTCTGGAAATAATATGAGGAGATGCGGCTAACTCTAGGGCCTTAAGTCTCAAAATATGTGGGTTTTTTTGTTTCTATTGTTATTTATTCCTTTATGCTTTAAGTTAGGTGATTAATCTCTTTAGAGCATCCACTGTAATCCTTAGAAATGAAAAATGTGAAAGCTTTATGCATATTTGAGTGCCTGTTGACAAAGTAAATTCCATGATTCGCTGCCCCATCTCTGTTGGTGACTGTGCTCTGTTGCAGACACACTCCCTCAGGTGGGATCTGGATAAAATATTCTGAATTTCGGAGCTTACATACTTGGAATTGAAAATATACGCTGGAAGTGGGATAACAAAGGAGTTAAAGTCATTAAATACCTGCATAGCCAGTTTCTATAAAAGCCTTAAATGAAGGTACATAAGTCAGTTCTCCTGTGGCCTCTCCAGCAGGTATAGCAGATGAGCGATCTGTTCCTACATCACAGAACATCTCCACCTTGAAATCAAAACACATTTGTTTTACTTCATGGTTAAATTTTCCACCTCATTTTTCCACGAACTAACTTGATTTTATATCACAGAGCACTTTAAATGTGGTTTTACCTGTGAATATAGATAAATATTACAGTTATGTTTAACTTCTGTAAGTAACATTGTTTTCTGTGAGAAAACCCTTTCCTGGTTCCCCTGCAGAACTCTAGGAACCTGCATTTTTCCAGACATCTTTGTGTCCCAGACAGAACTTCCAGACAAAAACAGCCCTATTGTCAAGGGAAAAGGAGGGGAACCAAGGAGGTTTACAGGCAGATCTGGGATTATCATTTGTTCAGCCTCTTGCATGCTGCATGACTCTAAGAGAATTGCTCCATTTTCTGGAAGCTTCTGTTTCCTACCATTTAAAGCAGGACAGTCACACTTACCTTGGGTGGTTGGAGAATCAGAGACAGGACATGAAAGAGCTGTAGAAAGTTCTCCCAAGAGCAGCTTTGATTCATGTATAGACAATGGATTTCTCACTCTATTACCTCCACCTCCGCCTCCACCATTTGGTATGGTGATTGGAGTGGTATGACTGACTTGTAAAGTGTGTTCTCTCTTTTATCATTGAGTCAATAGGAAACAATGTCTTAGATGGCACTGTAGTGCTTGAAAATAAGAGGGTAATGGTAGCTAGGTTTATCAAGTGTCTGAAGGCACCAGTAGGTTGTATCATCTTCACGACATGAGCTAAATAGCAGATACTCCTCTAGAATAAAAGCAATAATATCAGTTTTTGCTTTTCTTCATAAAAGCAATAAATATCAGTTTTTGCAGATTCTTTGGGACCTCAGCCATGTGCCTGACTCTGGGAGGGATAATTCCCACTTCTGACTTCAAAGGTTTCGAGTGTCCAAGGGCACAGAGCTTCTGATCACCTGTAATGGCAGCACCAGTGAAGGGTCCCAGAGGGCAAAGGAGGGAGAAAGGACCTCCGAGGAAAAGAAGGCAGAAGTGGGGAGTACCATGTGGAAATCTGTTGAACTCACTAAGATGGAGCTGGAAGGTGGTTCTCTGCAGAAAAGAGGGAGCAGGAGCATGGAGGCAATGTGAGGGTCATGCTCTGATGGGGGGATCAGAAGTCACAGTATAGACAAGGGACTTATCTGTCTCTTAAATTTTTTGTTGCACTAAAGTCCTTAGCTGATAATCTTTAGGAAAGGTGATTGTTTCCCTGGATTATTTGACTTAGTTCTATTAGGAAACTGTGTCTCCCTGAGTTTATTATGGCCCAATGGGACTAACAGTGAAATGGCATCTGGTTCAGTGGACTGGAAGCCTTGACCTTTATTCAGAATGAGACTGACTGTGGCCAGAAAATCAAGGCCAATTCAGAGCTGTCCTGGTGGGCAGATTCACATCCCCGATACTCTCTGTTTCTACCCTTGG
>NW_007230225.1:0-4417 GCF_000164805.1 Carlito syrichta | reverse complement strand
CATTCTTTTTATCCAGTGCTAGGTACATCATATATGCATAGATACATTGTGTTTGAGTACAGTTGGTAGGTAACGAGAACATGATAGATTATTTAAAGTCATACTCAATATTGTACTTTATCTGATGGTAGCATATCTAAACCATAGGAACATAATTCAAGAAATGGAAAAGCAGCAGCATAAAAATGAGGAAATCTTCAGACAACAGGTAAGGAGCATCTGCCTGGCAGTTGCAGAATCTTTCAGTGCCTGATGTTGCTGATTTAATGGTCCTTAGACTTCCTAACATACAATTTCTGATGTGTTGACTTTTTCAGATTACCTACTATGGATACACAGCTCAGAACTACTGGGTAAGCTTGTTTTGTTTTTGTTTTTGTTTTCATTCAAGACCTCACTCTGTTGCCCAGGCTGGATTTCAGTGACACAATCACAGTTCACAGCAACCTCAAACTCCTGAGCTCAAGACATTCTTCTGCCTCAGCCTCCTGAGTAGCTAGTAAGACTACAGGCACATGGCAGCCACCACACTTGATTAATTTTCTAAATTTTTGTGGAGACAAAGTCTTGCTATGTTGTCCAGGCTGGTCTCAAACTCTTGGGCTCGAGCAATCCTTCCCCCTTGGCCTTTCAAAGTGCTAAGATTACAGGCATGAGTCACAATGCTCAGCCTTTCCTTTTTTCTGTTTCTTTCTTTCTTTTTTCCTTTTATGCATAGTTTTGAAGTCTGAACACAGAAGTGTTTTTCTTTCACAGAACAGAACTCGTGTTTTAATGAGGGAGATGGACAAGAAGACCAGGGAGATCACCAACTTAAAGCACAGGTACATGACTGTAAAGGACATTTGTAAGGATGTTTCTGGTGTTTTAAGATAAAGTCTTGTCTGGTAAAGAGCTTGGTGTTCTAAAACTTATTCAAGTACACCATTTCTGTCTTCAAGTCTGGAAGGAAAGCAAAAGCAGGGGCTGCAGGGGGCACCAAAGATGCAGAAAGCAGAGCCAAGAAGCCGAGACACACAGAGCCCTCCAGGCAGAGGTAGGAGCTCCCTGCGAAGGCAGCAACTTAACTTCTGCTGCACAGTCCACACACTCTGCATCTTGCCCCTGGAGGTGGTGTTTATGTTTCCTAGAAAAGGTCCCAAGAACTAACTGAAGGATGGGCTGTGTCACAGAGTGGCAGCACTGTTTTCTTCAGGTGACCAAACCAGCCAGATGGCTTTCAGACCAGTCCCCTGTGTGTGATGGCTCTCAGACTCCTCCACTGACTGTGGAATCCCCCACCTCACATTTACCTTTTGATTACTCCTAGCTGAAGAGATGCACCTGGAAGCAAAATAGGTCAGCTCCCCTTCCCACCTTCAATCAGTGTTAAGCATTTATTTCTCTTTTACTTGAGAAAAGTAGCACCAACAACATATTAGACTGGAGCAGTGTGTCCTGATGAGAGTGGAAATTTTCTTATGTCTTTGTGAATCAATATTGTACCATGAGACCAATTTTAAAACATGAGCCATTATATACTGACTTTGGAGTTTCCTTTGTTCTTTTTGTTTGTTTTGTTTATTGTGAACTATAGAACTCCAAAGTAAATTAAATTTTTAAGTAATTTCACTCTAACTTTGGAAGTGTACACTAAAACTTTAAGGCTAATGCCTATAACTTTTTTATTTTTTCATTACTATAGTATTTGTCTCTTAGAATTCATTTCTATTCATAAATATTTTTAATGCCTGGTCTTTATAAAAGGCAGATTAAACTTAAATCAAGAGAGAAATCATGCCCCTATGGCTTAAAGCAAATGAGCAGTGTTTTTCAGTTTAAGGATTTATTGATGCTCTTTACATTTGAGGTTTTTAAAATTTTTAAATGTCAATCTGTGCTGAAGTTGTAAGTGATTTCCTCTAATATACTCCCTGCGTAAGAGTTGATTTCCAGCTAGTTGGAGCCCTGATCAATCCACAGTTAGCTAGTTGGTCAAGGAAACACCTGGACCAGGGATCTGTGGTATCTTCCTCAAGAATAGGGGTTGGAGGCTCAGGGGCTATCTGAAGCATCTGGTAAACCCTGAGCCTCTGGTAAGGGATCCAAATGTGGCAAAGAGAGTGAGATGGTGGAGAAGACATGGAGGGTTTCTTATCCTGTACAGATTATGCAAGCCATGGTGAGCCCCAGTCTCTTCTCTGGCCTTCAGACTCAAAACCTCGTTCAATTCTTAAGAACAGCCACAGGATCCCAACTGAGAAAACAGAGATGAAGGTAAATGCTGTGGTCATTTTCTTTGTGAAGTTTTTGGGAAACTTTCCATCTTTTCTTGCAGCAAGCTTTTCTGGCTTCTGTCTCTCATTTGTGTGTTTTGTGATATCTTTTCTGTGTCTTTACTTTTCAAAAACCAAAATCTTCCCTAGAAGTCTCCAACCTTCTCCATTCCCAGGAAGTCATCTTTGGTGGTACTTCCAGAAGCTGTAACTGCTTAGGAGCAGGTGACTGAAGAGTTTAACTGTCATGGTTCTGGAAATAATATGAGGAGATGCGGCTAACTCTAGGGCCTTAAGTCTCAAAATATGTGGGTTTTTTTGTTTCTATTGTTATTTATTCCTTTATGCTTTAAGTTAGGTGATTAATCTCTTTAGAGCATCCACTGTAATCCTTAGAAATGAAAAATGTGAAAGCTTTATGCATATTTGAGTGCCTGTTGACAAAGTAAATTCCATGATTCGCTGCCCCATCTCTGTTGGTGACTGTGCTCTGTTGCAGACACACTCCCTCAGGTGGGATCTGGATAAAATATTCTGAATTTCGGAGCTTACATACTTGGAATTGAAAATATACGCTGGAAGTGGGATAACAAAGGAGTTAAAGTCATTAAATACCTGCATAGCCAGTTTCTATAAAAGCCTTAAATGAAGGTACATAAGTCAGTTCTCCTGTGGCCTCTCCAGCAGGTATAGCAGATGAGCGATCTGTTCCTACATCACAGAACATCTCCACCTGAAATCAAAACACATTTGTTTTACTTCATGGTTAAATTTTCCACCTCATTTTTCCACGAACTAACTTGATTTTATATCACAGAGCACTTTAAATGTGGTTTTACCTGTGAATATAGATAAATATTACAGTTATGTTTAACTTCTGTAAGTAACATTGTTTTCTGTGAGAAAACCCTTTCCTGGTTCCCCTGCAGAACTCTAGGAACCTGCATTTTTCCAGACATCTTTGTGTCCCAGACAGAACTTCCAGACAAAAGCAGCCCTATTGTCAAGGGAAAAGGAGGGGAACCAAGGAGGTTTACAGGCAGATCTGGGATTATCATTTGTTCAGCCTCTTGCATGCTGCATGACTCTAAGAGAATTGCTCCATTTTCTGGAAGCTTCTGTTTCCTACCATTTAAAGCAGGACAGTCACACTTACCTTGGGTGGTTGGAGAATCAGAGACAGGACATGAAAGAGCTGTAGAAAGTTCTCCCAAGAGCAGCTTTGATTCATGTATAGACAATGGATTTCTCACTCTATTACCTCCACCTCCGCCTCCACCATTTGGTATGGTGATTGGAGTGGTATGACTGACTTGTAAAGTGTGTTCTCTCTTTTATCATTGAGTCAATAGGAAACAATGTCTTAGATGGCACTGTAGTGCTTGAAAATAAGAGGGTAATGGTAGCTAGGTTTATCAAGTGTCTGAAGGCACCAGTAGGTTGTATCATCTTCACGACATGAGCTAAATAGCAGATACTCCTCTAGAATAAAAGCAATAATATCAGTTTTTGCTTTTCTTCATAAAAGCAATAAATATCAGTTTTTGCAGATTCTTTGGGACCTCAGCCATGTGCCTGACTCTGGGAGGGATAATTCCCACTTCTGACTTCAAAGGTTTCGAGTGTCCAAGGGCACAGAGCTTCTGATCACCTGTAATGGCAGCACCAGTGAAGGGTCCCAGAGGGCAAAGGAGGGAGAAAGGACCTCCGAGGAAAAGAAGGCAGAAGTGGGGAGTACCATGTGGAAATCTGTTGAACTCACTAAGATGGAGCTGGAAGGTGGTTCTCTGCAGAAAAGAGGGAGCAGGAGCATGGAGGCAATGTGAGGGTCATGCTCTGATGGGGGGATCAGAAGTCACAGTATAGACAAGGGACTTATCTGTCTCTTAAATTTTTTGTTGCACTAAAGTCCTTAGCTGATAATCTTTAGGAAAGGTGATTGTTTCCCTGGATTATTTGACTTAGTTCTATTAGGAAACTGTGTCTCCCTGAGTTTATTATGGCCCAATGGGACTAACAGTGAAATGGCATCTGGTTCAGTGGACTGGAAGCCTTGACCTTTATTCAGAATGAGACTGACTGTGGCCAGAAAATCAAGGCCAATTCAGAGCTGTCCTGGTGGGCAGATTCACATCCCCGATACTCTCTGTTTCTACCCTTGG
>NW_007230224.1:0-4346 GCF_000164805.1 Carlito syrichta | reverse complement strand
ACGAGAACATGATAGATTATTTAAAGTCATACTCAATATTGTACTTTATCTGATGGTAGCATATCTAAACCATAGGAACATAATTCAAGAAATGGAAAAGCAGCAGCATAAAAATGAGGAAATCTTCAGACAACAGGTAAGGAGCATCTGCCTGGCAGTTGCAGAATCTTTCAGTGCCTGATGTTGCTGATTTAATGGTCCTTAGACTTCCTAACATACAATTTCTGATGTGTTGACTTTTTCAGATTACCTACTATGGATACACAGCTCAGAACTACTGGGTAAGCTTGTTTTGTTTTTGTTTTTGTTTTCATTCAAGACCTCACTCTGTTGCCCAGGCTGGATTTCAGTGACACAATCACAGTTCACAGCAGCCTCAAACTCCTGAGCTCAAGACATTCTTCTGCCTCAGCCTCCTGAGTAGCTAGTAAGACTACAGGGCACATGGCAGCCACCACACTTGATTAATTTTCTAAATTTTTGTGGAGACAAAGTCTTGCTATGTTGTCCAGGCTGGTCTCAAACTCTTGGGCTCGAGCAATCCTTCCCCCTTGGCCTTTCAAAGTGCTAAGATTACAGGCATGAGTCACAATGCTCAGCCTTTCCTTTTTTCTGTTTCTTTCTTTCTTTTTTCCTTTTATGCATAGTTTTGAAGTCTGAACACAGAAGTGTTTTTCTTTCACAGAACAGAACTCGTGTTTTAATGAGGGAGATGGACAAGAAGACCAGGGAGATCACCAACTTAAAGCACAGGTACATGACTGTAAAGGACATTTGTAAGGATGTTTCTGGTGTTTTAAGATAAAGTCTTGTCTGGTAAAGAGCTTGGTGTTCTAAAACTTATTCAAGTACACCATTTCTGTCTTCAAGTCTGGAAGGAAAGCAAAAGCAGGGGCTGCAGGGGGCACCAAAGATGCAGAAAGCAGAGCCAAGAAGCCGAGACACACAGAGCCCTCCAGGCAGAGGTAGGAGCTCCCTGCGAAGGCAGCAACTTAACTTCTGCTGCACAGTCCACACACTCTGCATCTTGCCCCTGGAGGTGGTGTTTATGTTTCCTAGAAAAGGTCCCAAGAACTAACTGAAGGATGGGCTGTGTCACAGAGTGGCAGCACTGTTTTCTTCAGGTGACCAAACCAGCCAGATGGCTTTCAGACCAGTCCCCTGTGTGTGATGGCTCTCAGACTCCTCCACTGACTGTGGAATCCCCCACCTCACATTTACCTTTTGATTACTCCTAGCTGAAGAGATGCACCTGGAAGCAAAATAGGTCAGCTCCCCTTCCCACCTTCAATCAGTGTTAAGCATTTATTTCTCTTTTACTTGAGAAAAGTAGCACCAACAACATATTAGACTGGAGCAGTGTGTCCTGATGAGAGTGGAAATTTTCTTATGTCTTTGTGAATCAATATTGTACCATGAGACCAATTTTAAAACATGAGCCATTATATACTGACTTTGGAGTTTCCTTTGTTCTTTTTGTTTGTTTTGTTTATTGTGAACTATAGAACTCCAAAGTAAATTAAATTTTTAAGTAATTTCACTCTAACTTTGGAAGTGTACACTAAAACTTTAAGGCTAATGCCTATAACTTTTTTATTTTTTCATTACTATAGTATTTGTCTCTTAGAATTCATTTCTATTCATAAATATTTTTAATGCCTGGTCTTTATAAAAGGCAGATTAAACTTAAATCAAGAGAGAAATCATGCCCCTATGGCTTAAAGCAAATGAGCAGTGTTTTTCAGTTTAAGGATTTATTGATGCTCTTTACATTTGAGGTTTTTAAAATTTTTAAATGTCAATCTGTGCTGAAGTTGTAAGTGATTTCCTCTAATATACTCCCTGCGTAAGAGTTGATTTCCAGCTAGTTGGAGCCCTGATCAATCCACAGTTAGCTAGTTGGTCAAGGAAACACCTGGACCAGGGATCTGTGGTATCTTCCTCAAGAATAGGGGTTGGAGGCTCAGGGGCTATCTGAAGCATCTGGTAAACCCTGAGCCTCTGGTAAGGGATCCAAATGTGGCAAAGAGAGTGAGATGGTGGAGAAGACATGGAGGGTTTCTTATCCTGTACAGATTATGCAAGCCATGGTGAGCCCCAGTCTCTTCTCTGGCCTTCAGACTCAAAACCTCGTTCAATTCTTAAGAACAGCCACAGGATCCCAACTGAGAAAACAGAGATGAAGGTAAATGCTGTGGTCATTTTCTTTGTGAAGTTTTTGGGAAACTTTCCATCTTTTCTTGCAGCAAGCTTTTCTGGCTTCTGTCTCTCATTTGTGTGTTTTGTGATATCTTTTCTGTGTCTTTACTTTTCAAAAACCAAAATCTTCCCTAGAAGTCTCCAACCTTCTCCATTCCCAGGAAGTCATCTTTGGTGGTACTTCCAGAAGCTGTAACTGCTTAGGAGCAGGTGACTGAAGAGTTTAACTGTCATGGTTCTGGAAATAATATGAGGAGATGCGGCTAACTCTAGGGCCTTAAGTCTCAAAATATGTGGGTTTTTTTGTTTCTATTGTTATTTATTCCTTTATGCTTTAAGTTAGGTGATTAATCTCTTTAGAGCATCCACTGTAATCCTTAGAAATGAAAAATGTGAAAGCTTTATGCATATTTGAGTGCCTGTTGACAAAGTAAATTCCATGATTCGCTGCCCCATCTCTGTTGGTGACTGTGCTCTGTTGCAGACACACTCCCTCAGGTGGGATCTGGATAAAATATTCTGAATTTCGGAGCTTACATACTTGGAATTGAAAATATACGCTGGAAGTGGGATAACAAAGGAGTTAAAGTCATTAAATACCTGCATAGCCAGTTTCTATAAAAGCCTTAAATGAAGGTACATAAGTCAGTTCTCCTGTGGCCTCTCCAGCAGGTATAGCAGATGAGCGATCTGTTCCTACATCACAGAACATCTCCACCTGAAATCAAAACACATTTGTTTTACTTCATGGTTAAATTTTCCACCTCATTTTTCCACGAACTAACTTGATTTTATATCACAGAGCACTTTAAATGTGGTTTTACCTGTGAATATAGATAAATATTACAGTTATGTTTAACTTCTGTAAGTAACATTGTTTTCTGTGAGAAAACCCTTTCCTGGTTCCCCTGCAGAACTCTAGGAACCTGCATTTTTCCAGACATCTTTGTGTCCCAGACAGAACTTCCAGACAAAAGCAGCCCTATTGTCAAGGGAAAAGGAGGGGAACCAAGGAGGTTTACAGGCAGATCTGGGATTATCATTTGTTCAGCCTCTTGCATGCTGCATGACTCTAAGAGAATTGCTCCATTTTCTGGAAGCTTCTGTTTCCTACCATTTAAAGCAGGACAGTCACACTTACCTTGGGTGGTTGGAGAATCAGAGACAGGACATGAAAGAGCTGTAGAAAGTTCTCCCAAGAGCAGCTTTGATTCATGTATAGACAATGGATTTCTCACTCTATTACCTCCACCTCCGCCTCCACCATTTGGTATGGTGATTGGAGTGGTATGACTGACTTGTAAAGTGTGTTCTCTCTTTTATCATTGAGTCAATAGGAAACAATGTCTTAGATGGCACTGTAGTGCTTGAAAATAAGAGGGTAATGGTAGCTAGGTTTATCAAGTGTCTGAAGGCACCAGTAGGTTGTATCATCTTCACGACATGAGCTAAATAGCAGATACTCCTCTAGAATAAAAGCAATAATATCAGTTTTTGCTTTTCTTCATAAAAGCAATAAATATCAGTTTTTGCAGATTCTTTGGGACCTCAGCCATGTGCCTGACTCTGGGAGGGATAATTCCCACTTCTGACTTCAAAGGTTTCGAGTGTCCAAGGGCACAGAGCTTCTGATCACCTGTAATGGCAGCACCAGTGAAGGGTCCCAGAGGGCAAAGGAGGGAGAAAGGACCTCCGAGGAAAAGAAGGCAGAAGTGGGGAGTACCATGTGGAAATCTGTTGAACTCACTAAGATGGAGCTGGAAGGTGGTTCTCTGCAGAAAAGAGGGAGCAGGAGCATGGAGGCAATGTGAGGGTCATGCTCTGATGGGGGGATCAGAAGTCACAGTATAGACAAGGGACTTATCTGTCTCTTAAATTTTTTGTTGCACTAAAGTCCTTAGCTGATAATCTTTAGGAAAGGTGATTGTTTCCCTGGATTATTTGACTTAGTTCTATTAGGAAACTGTGTCTCCCTGAGTTTATTATGGCCCAATGGGACTAACAGTGAAATGGCATCTGGTTCAGTGGACTGGAAGCCTTGACCTTTATTCAGAATGAGACTGACTGTGGCCAGAAAATCAAGGCCAATTCAGAGCTGTCCTGGTGGGCAGATTCACATCCCCGATACTCTCTGTTTCTACCCTTGG
>NW_007230223.1:0-354 GCF_000164805.1 Carlito syrichta | reverse complement strand
GACTACTGGGTAAGCTTTTTTTGTTTTTGTTTTTGTTTTCATTCAAGACCTCACTCTGTTGCCCAGGCTGGATTTCAGTGACACAATCACAGTTCACAGCAGCCTCAAACTCCTGAGCTCAAGACATTCTTCTGCCTCAGCCTCCTGAGTAGCTAGTAAGACTACAGGCACATGGCAGCCACCACACTTGATTAATTTTCTAAATTTTTGTGGAGACAAAGTCTTGCTATGTTGTCCAGGCTGGTCTCAAACTCTTGGGCTCGAGCAATCCTTCCCCCTTGGCCTTTCAAAGTGCTAAGATTACAGGCATGAGTCACAATGCTCAGCCTTTCCTTTTTTCTGTTTTTTTCTTTC
>NW_007230222.1:0-3372 GCF_000164805.1 Carlito syrichta | reverse complement strand
AAACCATCTTCCACAGCCGATAATCACTTTTTTATAGCACTATAAATAATCAAGTTCAGCTCATGAGTGAGTACATTGGGAACTATGTTCTTTGTTTCTGTGATAAATCACCTGAAAATGACCTATCTCATAAACATCAAATGTTCTGCAAAATCCTTATATCTGTCGTTTTTTATGGCTGCATAATATTCCACTGTTTATACACCACATTTATTTTATACATTCCAGCTTTGATGGCCAACACGGTTGATACCATGTTTTTTGCAATTGTGGTTAGAGTTGCAAGAAACATACTTGTCTAGGTATCTTTTCGGTAACATAATTTGAGTCCTCCAGGTATATTCTCTACAAGGAAAATAATGAGTCACATTGTAGGTCAATATGTTGTCCCTTCAGAAACCACTACACTCTTATTCAGATATATTGTTCAAGTTTTGAATCCACATGCAGTTTAGAAGCATTTATTATTCCCAAATCCTTACCAGCCTGTGTTAATGTTTGTTTTATTAATGATGGCCAGTCTTACATGTAGTGTGTTGTATTTAAAAGTGGTCTCATTTGCATTTCTGTGATGATGAATGAGGCTGAGCAATTTTCATGTGTCTTCTGGCTGCCCCTATCTCTTCTTATGAAAAGTGTCCAATCACCTATTTTGCACACGTTTCAAAGGGAATGTTTGTCTGATTTTTTCTGATTGTTTGAGTTTCTTGTAGATCCTAGATGTTATGTTTTTTTAAAGATATATAGCTGGATAATCGTTCTTCCCATTCTGTTGGCTGTATCCCTTCGCTTCTGATGGTTTCTTTTGTTTTGCCAAAGTAAATTAATCTGAAGAGACCCCACTTGTCTAACTTGCTTCTTATTGCATGTGTATTTAGGGTTCTGAAGAGGAATTACTTTTCGGTTCCATTTTCCATAATGGCGTTTTCTGTGTTTTCTAAGATTATTATAATTTAGTGTTTTAAGTTTAGGTCTTAGAAGCATTTAGAGTTAATATCTATTCTGATAGTTACGGGTCCTGTTTCAACCTTGTGCATGTGTTCAGCCTTTTACCAGCGCCATTTACTGAATATGTTCTCCATTACCCAGAGGATCTTGGAGATTTTTTCAAAGATGAGTTGGCTGAGAATTTGAGGATTTCATTCTCTGTCCTGATCCATTGGCCTATGGACCTTTTCTTGTACCAATACCAGGCTGTGTTGATTATTGTAAGCATATAGTAAAGTTTGTAGTTTGGAACTGCGATAGCTCCTGCTTTGTTTCTTATCATAAGATTCTTATGGCTATTCATGATTGTTTATGGTTTCATATGAATTATTTTTTTTTTTTTTTGAGTTGGAGTCTCACTCTGTCGCCCAGACTGTAGTGCAGTGGCTCCTCTTGGGCATGCAGCCTCGAACTGCTGGGCTCCTGCGGTCCTTTCTCCCCACTCTATCGAGTAGCCGGAATTACAAGCTTGTGCTACCACGTCTGGCTGATTTTTTGAATTATTGTAGAGATGAGGTCCTGCTGTCCAGGCAGGTATCGAACCCGCAGGCTCAAGCAATCCACTATTCTCAGCCTCCCAAAGGCGCGGGATTACAGGCTGAGCCACCGACCCAGGTTTTCCCATTCTGTTGGCTGTATCCCTGCTCTTCTGATGGTTTCTATTGTTTTGCAGAAGTATATTAATATGATGAGATCCCACTTGTCTAACTTACTTCTTAAAACATGGGTACTTAGGGTTTTGAATAAGAATTAGTTTCCAGTTCCAGTTTCCCTAATGGTGTCTCCTGCGTCTTGTAAGATTATTATAATTTGGTGTTTTATGTTGAGTTCTTTGATCTATTTAGAGGTAATGTGTATGGTGATAGATAGGGGTCCTGTTTCAGTCTTGTGCATGTTGTCAGCCTTTTCCCAGCACCATTTACTGAATATATGCTAAATTACCCAGTGGTTCTTGGAGGTTTTTTCATATATGAGTTGGTTGAGAATTTGAGTATTTCATTCTCTCTCCTGATCCATTGGCCTATGTACCTATTCTTGTACCAATTCCAGGCTGTGTTGATTATTGTAAACATATAGTAAAGTTTGAAGTCTGGCATAGTGATAGCTTCTGCTTTTCTTCTTTTTATAAGATTCTTTTGGATATTCATGATTGTATATGCTTTCTTATTAATTCTTTATTGTAATTTCCAGGTCTGAGAAGTATGATGTTAACTTACTGGTTATTTCATTGAATCTGTAGATTGACTAAAAGGCTAATTTTTACATTAAAAGAGGCAAGTAAAGTCAGGGAAACCAGCATTTCAAATTGTCATTCATGACATCAGCCTCAGAACTTTGACATCATAATGGGAGGGTCCTTGACTACCGAACATTCCTTAGGGTTCTAGCACTGCTGTACAGTGCTCTGCCAAATGTGGTAGACATGGTGGATTTCATTCCCAAGAAAAGAAGAGAACCATGTGTTCACACCTATCCAAAAATTTCTCCACGAATAAGTGACCATTCAAGATTACTCTAAATGAGGTAGTCTTTTTATTTTTTTTAAGCAATCTTTATTGAGGACCGAGAAAATCCCAAACTGAGAGGGGAGCTGAGGGCGTTGCACAAGAGGTAGTCTTTAATTATTATGGTCACGGAGTCCTGTTGGAGCTTGGTTATAGCACAAGCAAATAATATTTTAGCACTTTCTTTAGTTGGATAATTTTGGATTTGTAACAGCCTTGAGCAGAGTTTCATACAGGATTTGAACATTGCTTTTGCTAAGATCATGATCAATTTTCCATAATTTTTCAATTATTAATTTTATACTAAAGCAGGGCCCATGTACGTATTACTTTGTAAATCTCCTTGTTATTTTGGTTTATAAATTTTGGGCCCCGAATTTTCTTTTTTTCTGTGTGACTCATTTTAAATGCTTGGTGATGAAAAGTATCAGATTAATCGGATACTTTGTTGCAGAGTACAGCATTATGTCTTAGGTAGAGTATATACAAGGGGATTCAATGGAAATACTCTTTAAAAAATATAAATTGGTTTAAAATATAAAGGGAACGTGATTTTATATTTCCTTCACATTTATAATGTAAACTTTTCTCTACGGATTGCACTTGTGTAATATTTAATCATAATTAACAAGCAGAAAATAAAGAGTGCACCAAGAAAATGTACATAAATTTTAAGAATGGATAAAGCTGTATTAAATTACGATACTGTTTTATTTTCCAAAATGTTTAAGCTTTATTATTCATTCTGCCTTCTGAGAAGCACTTAAGTACACTGTATCTCAAGGTTCAGTTTTATAAGAATGATATAAATCTGGAATCTCAACAAGTTTCAATTTAGGCAGAATAAAACATTCATAATTTATGTGAGAAACACTGTAGT
>NW_007230221.1:0-719 GCF_000164805.1 Carlito syrichta | reverse complement strand
TTCTAGTTGGATAATTTTGGATTTTGTAACAGCTTTGAGCAGGTTTTCCTACAGGATTTGAACATTGCTTTTGCTAAGATCATGATCAATTTTCCATAATTTTCAATTATTTAATTTTTATACTAAAGCAGGGCCCATGTACGTATTACTTTGTAAATCTCCTTGTTATTTTGGTTTATAAGTTTTGGGCCCCGAATTTTCTTTTTTCTGTGTGACTCATTTTAAATGCTTGGTGATGAAAAGTATCAGATTAATCGGATACTTTGTTGCAGAGTACAGCATTATGTCTTAGGTAGAGTATATACAAGGGGATTCAATGGAAATACTCTTTAAAAAATATAAATTGGTTTAAAATATAAAGGGAACGTGATTTTATATTTCCTTCACATTTATAATGTAAACTTTTCTCTACGGATTGCACTTGTGTAATATTTAATCATAATTAACAGGCAGAAAATAAAGAGTGCACCAAGAAAATGTACATAAATTTTAAGAATGGATAAAGCTGTATTAAATTACGATACTGTTTTATTTTCCAAAATGTTTAAGCTTTATTATTCATTCTGCCTTCTGAGAAGCACTTAAGTACACTGTATCTCAAGGTTCAGTTTTCTAAGAATGATATAAATCTGGAATCTCAACAAGTTTCAATTTACGCAGAATAAAACATTCATAATTTATGTGAGAAACACTGTAGTTGTGAATTTTGAAAGGCAGAA
>NW_007230220.1:0-759 GCF_000164805.1 Carlito syrichta | reverse complement strand
CACTTTCTTTAGTTGGATGATTTTGTATTTTGTAACAGCCTTTGAGCAGGTTTTCCTACAGGATTTGAACATTGCTTTTGCTAAGATCATGATCAATTTTCCATAATTTTCAATTATTTAATTTTTATACTAAAGCAGGGCCCATGTACGTATTACTTTGTAAATCTCCTTGTTAATTTGGTTTATAAGTTTTGGGCCCCGAATTTTCTTTTTTCTGTGTGACCATTTTAAATGCTTGGTGATGAAAAGTATCAGATTAATCGGATACTTTGTTCCAGAGTACAGCATTATGTCTTAGGTAGAGTATATACAAGGGGATTCAATGGAAATACTCTTTAAAAATTATAAATTGGTTTAAAATATAAAGGGAACGTGATTTTATATTTCCTTCACATTTATAATGTAAACTTTTCTCTACGGATTGCACTTGTGTAATATTTAATCATAATTAACAAGCAGAAAATAAAGAGTGCACCAAGAAAATGTACATAAATTTTAAGAATGGATAAAGCTGTATTAAATTACAATACTGTTTTATTTTCCAAAATATTTAAGCTTTATTATTCATTCTGCCTTCTGAGAAGCACTTAAGTACACTGTATCTCAAGGTTCAGTTTTATAAGAATGATATAAATCTGGAATCTCAACAAGTTTCAATTTACGCAGAATAAAACATTCATAATTTATGTGAGAAACACTGTAGTTGTGAATTTTGAATGCAGAATTATACCATGTATTCCAACGTATTAAAAGGAAATG
>NW_007230219.1:0-623 GCF_000164805.1 Carlito syrichta | reverse complement strand
CTGTACGTATTACTTTGTAAATCTCCTTGTTATTTTGGTTTATAAGTTTTGGGCCCCGAATTTTCTTTTTTCTGTGTGACTCATTTTAAATGCTTGGTGATGAAAAGTATCAGATTAATCGGATACTTTGTTGCAGAGTACAGCATTATGTCTTAGGTAGAGTATATACAAGGGGATTCAATGGAAATACTCTTTAAAAAATATAAATTGGTTTAAAATATAAAGGGAACGTGATTTTATATTTCCTTCACATTTATAATGTAAACTTTTCTCTACGGATTGCACTTGTGTAATATTTAATCATAATTAACAAGCAGAAAATAAAGAGTGCACCAAGAAAATGTACATAAATTTTAAGAATGGATAAAGCTGTATTAAATTACGATACTGTTTTATTTTCCAAAATGTTTAAGCTTTATTATTCATTCTGCCTTCTGAGAAGCACTTAAGTACACTGTATCTCAAGGTTCAGTTTTCTAAGAATGATATAAATCTGGAATCTCAACAAATTTCAATTTAGGCAGAATAAAACATTCATAATTTATGTGAGAAACACTGTAGTTGTGAATTTTGAAGGCAGAATTATACCATGTATTCCAACGTATTAAAAGGAAATGGAGTTT
>NW_007230218.1:0-720 GCF_000164805.1 Carlito syrichta | reverse complement strand
CAGGTTTTCCTACAGGATTTGAACATTGCTTTTGCTAAGATCATGATCAATTTTCCATAATTTTCAATTATTTAATTTTTATACTAAAGCAGGGCCCATGTTCGTATTACTTTGTAAATCTCCTTGTTATTTTGGTTTATAAGTTTTGGGCCCCGAATTTTCTTTTTTCTGTGTGACTCATTTTAAATGCTTGGTGATGAAAAGTATCAGATTAATCGGATACTTTGTTGCAGAGTACAGCATTATGTCTTAGGTAGAGTATATACAAGGGGATTCAATGGAAATACTCTTTAAAAAATATAAATTGGTTTAAAATATAAAGGGAACGTGATTTTATATTTCCTTCACATTTATAATGTAAACTTTTCTCTACGGATTGCACTTGTGTAATATTTAATCATAATTAACAAGCAGAAAATAAAGAGTGCACCAAGAAAATGTACATAAATTTTAAGAATGGATAAAGCTGTATTAAATTACGATACTGTTTTATTTTCCAAAATGTTTAAGCTTTATTATTCATTCTGCCTTCTGAGAAGCACTTAAGTACACTGTATCTCAAGGTTCAGTTTTCTAAGAATGATATAAATCTGGAATCTCAACAAGTTTCAATTTACGCAGAATAAAACATTCATAATTTATGTGAGAAACACTGTAGTTGTGAATTTTGAAGGCAGAATTATACCATGTATTCCACGTATTAAAAGGAAATGGAGTTTT
>NW_007230217.1:0-704 GCF_000164805.1 Carlito syrichta | reverse complement strand
CAACATTGCTTTTGCTAAGATCATGATCAATTTTCCATAATTTTCAATTATTTAATTTTTATACTAAAGCAGGGCCCATGTACGTATTACTTTGTAAATCTCCTTGTTATTTTGGTTTATAAGTTTTGGGCCCCGAATTTTCTTTTTTCTGTGTGACTCATTTTAAATGCTTGGTGATGAAAAGTATCAGATTAATCGGATACTTTGTTGCAGAGTACAGCATTATGTCTTAGGTAGAGTATATACAAGGGGATTCAATGGAAATACTCTTTAAAAAATATAAATTGGTTTAAAATATAAAGGGAACTTGATATTATATTTCCTTCACATTTATAATGTAAACTTTTCTCTACGGATTGCACTTGTGTAATATTTAATCATAATTAACAAGCAGAAAATAAAGAGTGCACCAAGAAAATGTACATAAATTTTAAGAATGGATAAAGCTGTATTAAATTACGATACTGTTTTATTTTCCAAAATGTTTAAGCTTTATTATTCATTCTGCCTTCTGAGAAGCACTTAAGTACACTGTATCTCAAGGTTCAGTTTTCTAAGAATGATATAAATCTGGAATCTCAACAAGTTTCAATTTAGGCAGAATAAAACATTCATAATTTATGTGATAAACACTGTAGTTGTGAATTTTGAAGGCAGATTATACCATGTATTCCAACGAATAAAAGAAATGGAGTTTTCATTGG
>NW_007230216.1:0-404 GCF_000164805.1 Carlito syrichta | reverse complement strand
GATCAGACGACCCTAATAAGTCAAGGAATATCAGATGGCACTAATAAGGCAAGGAGAATCAGACGGCACTAGTAAGGCAATGAGTTTCGGATGGCACTAATAAGGTAAGGAGTATCAAACGGCACTAATAAGGCAAGGAGTATCAGATGGCATTCAAAAGTCAAGGAGTATCAGACACCACTAATCAAGTAAGAAATATGAGACGGAACTAATAAGGCAAGGAGTATGAGACGTCACTAATAAGGCAAGGAATATCAGACGGCATTAATAAGGAAAGAAGTATCAGACGGCCCTAAGAAGGCAAGTAATATCAGAAGACACTAACAAGGCAAGAAGTATCAGATGGCACTAACAAGGCAAATAGTATCAGACGGCACTAACAAGCTAAGTAGTATCATGCGGCA
>NW_007230215.1:0-572 GCF_000164805.1 Carlito syrichta | reverse complement strand
AAATATAAAATCACTTTCCCTTATATTTTAACCCATCTTATATTTTTTAGAATAGTATTTCCAAAGAATCCCCTAGTATTTTCTCTACATAAGACATAATGCTGTACTTTTGCAATAAAGTATCCGATTAATCTGATACAGTTAATCACCAAGGATTTAAAATCGGGCACACAGAAATAAGAGAATTTGGGGTCCAATACACATAAACCAGAATAACATGGAGATTTAAAAAGTAGTAAGTATTTGGGATCCTCATTAGTATAAAAATTTAGATGAATGAAAATTCTGGAAAACTGACAATGATCTTAGCTAAAGCGATGTTCAAATCCTGTTACAAAAACGACTCAAAAGCTGTTACATAATACTAAAAGCATCCAAAATGTTCTAAACTAAAGAAAGTGATAAAATAGTATGTGGTTTTGTTATAACAAAGCTCCAAGAGGATTTGGTGTCCATAACAATAAAAGATTACCACTTGGGCAACCCCCTAAGGTCTCATCCCAGTGACGGAGTTTCTCTGTCCTCTCAATAAACACTGCTTTACAACAAAAAAAAAGACTACCTCGTTTAGG
>NW_007230214.1:0-552 GCF_000164805.1 Carlito syrichta | reverse complement strand
AGGATTTAAAATCGGGCACACAGAAATAAGAGAATTTGGGGTCCAATACACATAAACCAGAATAACATGGAGATTTAAAAAGTAGTAAGTATTTGGGATCCTCATTAGTATAAAAATTTAGATGAATGAAAATTCTGGAAAACTGACAATGATCTTAGCTAAAGCGATGTTCAAATCCTGTTACAAAAACGACTCAAAAGCTGTTACATAATACTAAAAGCATCCAAAATGTTCTAAACTAAAGAAAGTGATAAAATAGTATGTGGTTTTGTTATAACAAAGCTCCAACAGGATTTGGTGTCCATAACAATAAAAGATTACCACTTGGGCAACCCCCTAAGGTCTCATCCCAGTGCCGGAGTTTCTCTGTCCTCTCAATAAACACTGCTTTACAACAAAAAAAAAGACTACCTCGTTTAGTGGATTCTTGAATGGTCATTTATCCCTGGAGAAGTTTTTGGATAGGTGTGAACACATGGTTTTCTTCACTTCTTGGGAATGAAATCCACCATGCCTTGTGCATTTGGCAGAGCAGTGTACACAGGGCTTGAA
>NW_007230213.1:0-447 GCF_000164805.1 Carlito syrichta | reverse complement strand
TCCAGCCTGGGTGACAGCATGAGACTCCTAGTCACAAAAAAGACTTTTATTTCATAAAGATCTGTGTGATTTGATCTTTTTTCCTCTTTTTATATCATGCCTATTATAATTTTTAAAAAAAGATTGTTGTGACCTTTTGGTAGGAGGGCAACAGTTTTTTTTCATCAATGTTTGCATTGTATACTAGTGTACAACACAAACCAGTAAGATGAAGCTGAGAGCAATAATTAGGACAGAGAAAGTGCAGCTGAAAAAAGTGTGGATTACCTGTACGTGATAACAAAGATTATAGGTGAGGCGTTTCGGGATCTAATACTCTAGATAACTCAAAAAAAAAAAAAAAACTGAATCCCCAAACTGGGCACATTGGCTAAAGCCTGTAATTCCAGCATTTTGGGAGTATGAGGTAAGAGGTTAGAGACCAACCCGGGCAACTTGGTGAGACCA
>NW_007230212.1:0-529 GCF_000164805.1 Carlito syrichta | reverse complement strand
ATCCCTTTCTTATACTATTATAATTGTTCAAAGTATGCTTATGAGAGAGAACATATGATACTCCATTCTTTGTTTCTGTGTTAGATCACTGAGTATGATCAACTCTAAATCCATCCAGGTTGCTGCAAATACATATGTTTGTCCTTCGTTATGACTGCATAATATTCCATTGTGTGTATGCACCACTTTTTTTATCCAGTCCAGCTTCAATGTGCAACATGGTTGGTTCCATGTTTTTGCTATTGTGAATAGAACTGCAAACAAACATACGTGTGCAGGTATCTTTTTTGTAGAATGACTTCCTCTGGGTATATTCCTCTGGGTATATTCTCAATAGGAGAATTGCAGGGTCATATGGAAGGTCAATTTCTAGTTCTTTCAGAAATTGCCACAATGTCTTCCAAAGAGGTTGCACTAGTTTGCATTCCCAGCAGTGTAGAAGTGTTCCTTTTTCTCCACATTCTTGCCAGCATCTGTTTTTTTTATTTTATTAACGATGGCCATTTTTACAGGGATTAGGTGGTATCTC
>NW_007230211.1:0-696 GCF_000164805.1 Carlito syrichta | reverse complement strand
TCAACACTATAGATGTCACTGATGCTTTTGTTTCAAAAGTGGACCTCCAACCCGGGCCTTCATAGGCCTCAATAGTATAGCTGTAGATGTTGGCTCCCAACAGTGGAGGAGTCGTGGAACACAGGGCCAGAGGAACCAACTAACTGGTTCTTAGTCCAGTTAGTTGAGACCTCTTCTGTGGGATCCTCACCTGCCCTTCCTAAGGTCTTCACTTGTAGTCTTTTAAGCTTTTGTGACCAGAAGGCCTGGCTCTGGGTAGTGTAGCGAATGAGCAACTGGGGTGGAAACAGAAGGGAGGGTCTTGAATCCAAGACACAGGACACCGTAGCCCTCTAGGACCCTAGACCAAGCAAAGAGTTGCCTAGTGTCTGCTGACAGTACAACACACTTTCAGGCCTGTTGCACTGAGGAGTGGAGTTGGGAGGAGGACCACAGAGATGAAGACAAAGTTGCCCTTGAAGAGTGTGTGATTTCATGGGAGACAGCACTTAGGAAATGGGACAGGTACATTCGTGCTGAGGACTAAGTGCTGCTGCTGGAGGCTGTGTGAAGGCATCACGCATCCCTGGAGCTAGAGTCTGTGAGTGTAGGATCACAGACTCTCAGAATGTTAGAAATGGAGGGGACTTTACAGATTAGACAAATTTGTTTTTCACCTATTTTCCACCGGGGGAATCAGTGATAATCAGTGACTGG
>NW_007230210.1:0-495 GCF_000164805.1 Carlito syrichta | reverse complement strand
CTGGGTTTAGCAGCAGTGGCAAACCCATCCTATCAGGGTGATTCTGGTCATTGGTCCCAGCTCCACCCATCAGCCATGTCTCTCCAGCTCTCTAGTGGTTCCCAGTGCTCTTCTGTAAATATCTTTTGAGCTTAAGGCAGCCAGAGTCAGTTTCTGTTGCTGGCAGCCAAAGGTCTTGTCTGACTGAATACAGTATGGTGTAGTAGCGAAAAGTTTTGGTGTGGAGTCTGATTTGGGGGTTCCCTGTTATCTGGTTCTCTGTCTGTGAGGTCTCAGGCATTAGCTTCCTTTTTGGGAAAATGAGGTAGTAATAGTAATCCTACTTCTATGGGATTTTCCATTAAATAATTAAATACATTCATTAAATAACTAAATGTTCTGTTAGTTTGTTAAGGCTGCCATAACAAAATACCACAGACTGGGTGGTCTAAACAACAAAAATTTATTTTATAACCCTTTCTGGAGACTAGGACTCTGAGATCCAAGTGCTGGTGG
>NW_007230209.1:0-508 GCF_000164805.1 Carlito syrichta | reverse complement strand
CAGCCTTCTGGCCTGTAGTGTGTCTGCAAATCAGTCTGCAGCAGTTCTGACTGATCTTCCCCATAAGTAGTCTGACTTCTTCTCTTACTGCCTTTAGGATTTTTTCTTTTATACCCACTTTATGCAAAAGTCTTCTCAGAAGATGCCTTGCAGAGTTTCTCTGAAGCTCTTGTGCTTGTATTTTCATCTTTCTGGCCAGAGGAGGGAGGTTTTCTTGAATGACCTTATGGATTGATGCTTCCAGTGTGTTTTCTGTATCTCTTCCTATTTCAGGTATTCCAATCAGATGTGGGTTTGATTTCTTGATAAAATCACACATCTCATGGAGAGTTTCTTCTTTTTTCTTTGTTTTCTTTTTAATATTTTCAGTCGGCAGGGTTAATTCTGTATTTTGGTCTTCCAACTCTGAGATCCCTTCTACTGCTTGACAATTCTGCTTCCCAAGCTTGTTAGTTTGTTATTTATTTCTTGGAATGAAGTTGTATATGTTTATTTATTTATTTATTTA
>NW_007230208.1:0-3870 GCF_000164805.1 Carlito syrichta | reverse complement strand
ATGTTTTTGCTATTGTGAAAAGAGCTGCAACAAACATACATGTGCAGGTATTGTTTTGTAGAATGATTTGAGTTCCTCCAGGTATATTCCCAATAGGGGAATTGCTGGGTCATATGGAAGGTCAATTTCTAGTCCTTCAGAAATCGCCACACTGTCTTCCCAAGAGGTTGCACTAGTTTGCATTCCCACCAGCAGTGTAGAAATGTTCCTTTTTCTCCACATCCTCGCCAGCATCTATTGTTGTTTGTTTTATTAAAGATGGCCATTCTTACTGGGGTTAGGTGGTATCTCAATGTGGTTTTGATTTGCATTTCTCTGATGATGAGTGAAGCTGAGCACTTTTTCATGTGTCTGTTGGCCACCTGTATATCTTCTTTTGAGAAGTATCTACTCACGTCTTTTGCCCATATTTTAAAGGGATTGTTGTTGTTGTTTTGTTGTTTTCCTTTTGGCATGTTTGAGTTCCTTGTAGATCCTAGATGTTAGGGCTTTGTCAGATATACAGTTGGCCAATAATTTTTCCCATTCTGTGGGCTGTCTCCTTGCTCTCTTGATGGTTTCTTTGGCATTGCAGAAGCTTGTCAGTTTAATGAGGTTCCCACTTGTCTATCTTATCTCTTATGGCCTGGGCACTTCGAGTTTTGGTAGGGAATCAGTTGCCAGTTCCAACTTCCAAAAGAGTGTTTCCTGCATTTTCTAAGGTTCTTAGTTTGAGGTTTTAGGTTTAGGTCTTTGATCCATTTAGAGTTAATTTTTGTGTATGGTGATAGATAGGGGTCCTGTTTCAATCTTCTGCATGTGTTCAGCCAGTTTTCCCGCACCATTTACTGAATAGGTTTTCCTCTCCCCAGTGATTGTTGTTGGAAGCTTTGTCAAAGATGAGTTGGTTGAGGAATTGAGGTTTTGCTTCCAGAATTTCTATCCTGTTCCACTGCTCTATGTGCCTGTTCTTGTACCAAGCTGTTTTGATTACTGTAGCCTTATAGTGAAGTTTGAAGTCTGGAAGAGCGATACTTCCTGCTTTGTTTCTTTTGCTAAGGATTGTTTTGGATATTCATGGTGATCTATGTTTCCATATAAATTTCTATATTGTCATTTTCAGGTCTGAGAAGAATAATGTTGGTAACATAATGAGTATTGCGTTGAATCTGTAGATTGCCTTGGATAGGATGGACATCTTAACAAGTTAATTCTTCCTATCCATGAGCATGGAATATTCTTCCATTTGTTTGTGAATTCATGGATTTCTTTGAGCAGTGTTTTGTAATTCTCATGGTAAAGGTCTTTCACTTCTCTGGTTAGGAAGATGCCAAGGTATTTCATTTTTTTTGGTGGCTATTCAGAATGGGATTGTGCTTTTTATTTGGGTCTCTGCCTGCTTGTTGTTGGTATAGAGAAACACAACTGTCTTTTGCACAGTTATTTTGTACCCTGAGACCTTCCCAAAGTCTTTATCAGCGCATCAGGGTTTTGACAGATTCTATTGGATTTTCAAGGTATAGGATCATATCATCAGCAAAGAGGTATAACTTGACTTTCTCTTTTCCTATTTGGATACCCCTGATTTCCTTCTCTTGTCTAATTGCCTGGGCTAGGACTTCCAACACAATATTGAACAAGAGGGGTGAGGGTGGACAACCTTGTCTTGTTCTAGTTTTCAGGGGAAATGATTGTAGTTTCTGACCATTTGGCGATATGTTAGCTGTGGTTTTGTTGCAGATGGCACTTACTATTTTGAGGTATGTTCCTTCTATGCCTATATGTTTGAGGGTTTTTATCAAGAAGCAATGCTAGATTTTATCAAAAGCTTTTTCTGCATCTAATGAGATAATCATGTGAACCACTTGCTTTTACATCTGTTGCTTTTACATCTGTTGATGTATTTAATGACATTTATGATTTTGCGAATATTGAACTAGCCCTGCCTCCTGGGAATGAAGCCTACTTGGTGATGGTGGATGATACTTGATATGTGTTTTTGGATCCGATTTGCTAGAATCTTGTTGAGGATTTTTGCATCTATGTTCATAAGGGATATTGACCTGTAGTTCTCTTTCTTTCTTGGATCTTTACCTGGTTTGAGTATCAGTGTAATGTTGGCTTCATAAAATGATATGGGGGAGAATTCCTTCTTTCTCAATTGCCTGAAATACTTTCAATAGGATTGGTATCAGCTCCTCCTTGTAGGTTGTGTAGAATTCTTGTGGAAAGCCATCTGGTCCAGGGTTTTTTTTGTAGGTACTTTTTGTATGACAGAGTCAATTTCCTGGGTTGTTATGGGCCTATTTAGAGTCTCAATGTCTTTTTGCTTTAACCTGGGAAGGTGGGAAGGTTGTGTGACATCAGAAAGTCCTCCATTTCATGTAGGGTTTCAAGTTTGTTTCCATATAAGTGTACATAGTAATCTCTGATAATCTTTTGTACTTCTTCAGGGTCAGTTGTGATTTGATCTTGTGTATTTCTGATTATGTTTATTTGGTCTCTCTCTCATTATTTTAGGAGTGAGTGGGGATATTGTGATGACCCATACTCCACTCTCCCTGATCATCACCCCTGGGTAGTCAACCTCCATCTACTGCAGCTCTAGTCAGAGCCTCCTGTATACTGATTGAAACACCTATTTGGATTGGTACCTGGAGAAGTCAGGTCAGTCTCCACAGCTCCTAATCTATAGGATTTCCAACACAGACAGCTTCAGTAGCAGTAGGTTATGCATAGATTTGCCACTGAAAATCAGCAGAGTGGAGGATGAAGATGTTGGGGTTTATTACTGCATGCAGCATACAGTGGATCCTCCCACAGTGCTACAGCCCTAAACACAAAACTGCCTGCTGGGTGGCTCAGCTGCCCACAAGTGCTGCTTGTCTGGGAAGCAGCTCAGCAGGTTCTCTGAGTCTGCAGAAGAGGAAGCTGTTGGAAAACTCAATGAAGAGCTTTATGCTGAGTACTCTGGTCCATGAGAACTACAGAGACACAGAGACACCTCAGGTTTCTCATGCTAAAGCCACATTGGCTGCCAGAGCCTGAAAGTGACATCGGCAGGAGGAGAAACAGATGTCCCAGTGCCCTTGAGCAACCAGTGATGATGAAGGGAGAGTGAATGAAAGCTCATCTCCATCCTCCCTGTCTTGCCTACACTTTTCAAGCAAATTGAGACCATAGGACATCCAGATCATGGATGCAGACTTATGACAACACAAGTGGAACCATCGTCGAAATGACCAGTTTGGGGCTTATTTGATACAAGATAATACTTAGTGATATATGGAAATTGGTATTTTCCCACTTTCCCAACTTATTATCTTTTTTATCATTTATACCAAACTCCCCTTCCAGTGTCATGTTGGAGAAATACATTAACTTTCCACAGGGGTAATATGGCAAAGAGTAATTTAAAAATGTTTGATTTTGGCTCTTGAAATAGTCTGTGCAAGTTATTGGTGCATATAGATCCTAATGCTAAAAGACTTTGATTTCCCTCAATTTCCTTTTGCCAAGTGAAAAGGGAGTTCTTGAAAATCCAAAAATTAGCTATGAAAATAAATATAATAAACTCACAGATAGAGAACATAAACTTTATTTCATTATATCATAGAAAAATACAGCACTATATGATATTTTTTCTTTCCTAAATTCATAGAACTTTAAAAGTATTTTATCTAAATACTGCCTTGAAGATGACAAATTTAGCACTATGTTGTTATAAGAAAATGATTCAAAACATACAAAAATGCATTATTTTCATATGACAACATTATCAACTGAAAATGAATTTAAATTCCATATTGTAATTGTAAATGGATTGAAAATGTATGCTTTCATTAGATTTAAATTAATATGGTGTTCTAAGTTATATGGAACCTAATAATG
>NW_007230207.1:0-3619 GCF_000164805.1 Carlito syrichta | reverse complement strand
AAATAAATATAATAAACTCACAGATAGAGAACAAAAACTTTATTTCATTATATCATAGAAAAATACAGCACTATATGATATTTTTTCTTTCCTAAATTCATAGAACTTTAAAAGTATTTTATCTAAATACTGCCTTGAAGATGACAAATTTAGCACTATGTTGTTATAAGAAAATGATTCAAAACATACAAAAATGCATTATTTTCATATGACAACATTATCAACTGAAAATGAATTTAAATTCCATATTGTAATTGTAAATGGATTGAAAATGTATGCTTTCATTAGATTTAAATTAATATGGTGTTCTAAGTTATATGGAACCTAATAATGATTCATGTCAGTTACATGTCATAACACAGTGTGACAGACATAGACAAATGTTTGAAGCAACAAAACCAGGGTAAAGTTTTAAAATATGTTTGAAATGTCAAGGAAATATATTTCATGGCAAGTGCAATTAAAATCCCAAGATTTATTTTTCTTTTTAAAATTTATTATTTATATATTTGTTACTATTTTACTTTTGATTTAAGAGGCACATACAGGTTTGTTACACAGGTGTATTGTGTGATGGTGTGGTTTGGGCAACTCTTGAGCCCATTACCCAGGTGGGAAGCATGGCACCCAGCAAGTGGTTTTTCAGTCTTTACATTCCTCCCTCTTTTCTTCCTTTATGAGTCTCCAGTATCTGCTGTGCTCATGCTTGGCTCACGTGTCCCCAGTGTTAAGTTCCCACTTATAAGAAAGAACTCACAGTGTCTGTACTTGTTTCTGTTTTCTGAGTTAATTCACTTAGGTGATAGTAATCAGTTGCATTCATGTTGCTGCAAAATACAGGATTTCAGTTTTAATGGCTGTCTAATATTCCATGGTACATAAGTACATTTTCTCATCTAGTACACCACTGATGGCACTTGTGTGAGTTCCAACTTTTTGTTATTGTGACTAATGTTGTGATAAACACACAAGTGCAGGCATCTTTTTTGTAGAATAATTTATGTTCTTTTTTTGGTATATGTCCAGTAATTGGATTTGTGGGTCAAATGACACATCCATTTTTACTTCTTTATGAAATATCTAAAGTGCTTTCAACGGAGGCTGAATTAACTTACATTCTCATCAGCACTGTATGACATTTTCATTTTGTCTACAACCTTTTCAATATTTGTCAGTTTTTCACTTTTTAATAGTAGCTATTCAACTGCTGTGAGATGGTATTCCACTGTGGTTTTGATTTGCATTTCTTTAATGATTAATGATGCTGAGAAGTTTTTCATATCTTTGCTGTCCCCTTGTATGTTTTCCTCTGAAAAGTATCTGTTCATGTTTTTGCCCACTTACTAAGGGAGTTATTTGTTTTTCCTGTCGATTCTCTTGGGTTCCCAAGGCATCACTTTTGTTAGGTTTAGCAGCTATATGAAAAATATATATAAAATCAACCAGACTGGAGCCCTAAAATTAAAAAAAAAAGTAAGACAATTCATTATTTTAAGGTAGTAACAAAAACATCATTGAGTCTAAATGTTACTAATGGATGCAATAGAAAAAAAAACAAAGTGCATGTAATAAGAGCAAGATATACAATGCCAGGGTCATCTTTATATCTCATATGAGACTGACTGCATTTTGTGACCTTAAGTTTCTGATGTGGGACGGGGGATAATGCCCAAATTGAGTCAAGGTAGTCAGATACTTAAAAAAAAACAAGCATAATATCCACATGATGCAACATTCCAAGGGGCTGTTTTCACATGATGCAATATTACAAGGGGCTATTTTCTCAAATACATTAGATAAAAAATACACAATTCATAAAACTAAAAGGGAAACCAATAAGACTCAGAGGAAAATAGAATCACTTCTACAAAGAAACCTAAACATATGATAGATTAGATGGAACAAAATTTCTTTGTCTGTGACATAGCAGTCCAGAGGCCAGCAGGTGACCTTGGTAGTATAGGTGGCCCTGATGCATTAGGTCACTCAGGTGAGCTGGAGGTCCCACCATCCTCAGCGACAACTTTCCTTCTTCTTCACAATCAGTCTTCTTCATATCTATTCCTCAACCAACATGAGGTAGAAAACAGTGAAGAAAACATTGTTTTCTTCTTAAAGACCAGAAAATACTCAAGGTTTCCAACAGTGATAAATGTTTTGGTTTTTTGTTTTTGTTTTTGTTTCAAGCACACATTTGAGAAGTTTCCCAATTATAGAATTTGCTGATAAACCTGCATAGTTTGCTTGTGTGTTTTAATTTGAAAATATGTTAACATGATTTTTAAAATAATTTCTTTGAGTGTAAAATTATATTGTGGCTGCCAGTTGAAGTTGCAATTTACCATTTATTATGACTGTTAAAAAGTCATTATTGTTTAAAAAAAAAAGTCCTGTGAATGACAACTTTCTTTTTTGAAAGAAATATGTCTTTTATTTCCTCAGACAAATTTTAAGTTCTTCAATTGGCCTCATTTTGATACAGATTCAATTTACAAGAGTTGAGTTCAACTTTTTAAATTTTAAAGATGTAGGATACAGTTCATTCATACAAATGTTCATTCATCAGTTAACCTTGTTGATGTGGATTTTTAAACTAATTTATTTCATCTTAGTCTTTGTTTTCTGCATTTATTGTGATTATCACCAGCTTTTAGTCTGTCAGCAAAATATTTTTAGTGATGACTATTTTTTCCTTGCTATTTCTAATTCATGTATTAATTATTTAATGAAGACATTTATATGAGCTCACCCTTTTTATCCTTATAATTGCGACCTCCCTGACAGACTCATTCTATTTTAGGTTCTCATCTTTGAGATGTTTAGTTTTGTGAATTACATTCTTGATAGTTTATACTATAGTGTGAAATGTGAAAAATGTCCTTCAATTCCTTGTGGTATTTTTCACTGGGTTTAGTAGACAGAGTGCCTATGATCCATAGTATTTTGGGGAATCCAAAGGAAGTGCTTTAATTTTTATTTATTTTAAGGTCAGAGAAAACAAATATAATAATATTGAATATATAACGCTAAGAGAATGTTGGGTTATATTACTTTTCTTTACCAGTCTTTGGCATTTGACCAAAGAATCAAGATAACTTATGTGCAGATTTCAGGGACTTCTTCTCTGGAATTTTTTTTTCTCTTTGTTATCCTAATCCCCAAAATCTAGATATTTTGTCAGCCCTTCCCTCTGTTTCCTCCACCCAGAAAAACTGCTGCACTCTGAGTCAAACTCCTTTGAGTTGCATTTTGAAAAAATATATACAGATTAGGTCATAAAATATATTTTTGAATATTGTTTGTATGAAAAAGTAGCCCATAGAACCAAAAGTTCCTAGAACCCACAAAAGTCATAAGGTGATCCTAATTATCATACCTAACAAAATTCGCATTATTGCCTTGTTCATAACTAAAATTCCCTAGTGATATTGAAATAGTTGCTTTACAGTTGATTAATTAGCAGCAGGATCCAAATAAGATAGCACATTACCACATTACATTTGGTTTTCATAATGTCTGAGTCTCTAATCTAACCTGGCCCCCCCTTCCCTCTAAGCCCCTTGCCATTGATGTGATGAAGACATCTGGTTAATTGTCCTAACCAAGTTAGCTGTTCTAC
>NW_007230206.1:0-611 GCF_000164805.1 Carlito syrichta | reverse complement strand
CTTTTAGGAATTCTCTATAGTTTCTGAATATTAACCCCTTGTCAGATGTACATTAAAAAATATTTTCTCCCATTTCGTGGATTGTCTTTTTACTCTGTTGATAATGTCTTCAGATGTACAAATTTGTAAAATTTTCATTGTGTGATTTGTCTATTTTTTTTTGTTGCCTTTGCCTTTAGTGTCACATCCAAGAAATCATTGTCAAATCCAGTGTCATGAAACTTCTTCCCTGTGTTTTCTTCTAAGACATGTATAGTTTCTGGTCTTGCATTTAGGTCTTTGATTCATTTTAAGTTAACTTTAGTGCATGGTGTGAGATTTCTGGGGTTTTAATTCTATTCCACTTGTCTGTGTGTTTGCTTTTATGCCATATTGTCATGTGTCATTTAATGATAAGGGTGCATTATGAGAAATTAATTGTTAGACCATTTTGTCATCATGTGAACATTAGAGTGTACTTACTCAAACCTAGGTGATATAGCATACTACACACTAGAACATATGTTGTAGCTTATTGCTCCTCGCATGTTACTGTACTGAATTCTGTAAAAGGCTGCAGCAAATAGTATTTATGTATTTAAAGCATATAGAAGTATAGAAATGGTAGAGTA
>NW_007230205.1:0-451 GCF_000164805.1 Carlito syrichta | reverse complement strand
GCGCTGTGGCAAATGCATACCTGCTATTAGTGTAAATATTAACTGTTTTTCTTGCCCCTGCCTTTAGGGCCTCGTTAGGGCGATCAGCTCCACTTTTTGGGCTGATGTCCGTGGCAGTAGGGGCTCATCCCATACAGTTTCTTGCAAGGTGACTACTGCCACCCCTGCATACCATACTTTATCCTGGACAAAGTTGCTGCCATCTGAGAAGAGTTTTAGGTTAGGGTTATGTTTTGGGATTTCCATGAGATCCCAACGAGGTTTTTGGAACTCCGTTACCTCATAACAGCAGTGCAGGGACTCCGGAGAGCTTTTTTTCCAGCAGCAAAGTTGCAGGGTTTAAGCTGGGGGTGCGCTGGAACTTGATCTGGGGCTGGTTTAGTAATAGTACTTGATAATGAGTTATATGAGCATTAGACATCCATTTATCAGGGGCCCCTCAGAGCAAGGA
>NW_007230204.1:0-4281 GCF_000164805.1 Carlito syrichta | reverse complement strand
GTAGAGTTGGTTCCCTGTGTTTCTGTTATGATTATTGTGGCAAAAAACATGCATGTGCAGTTATCTTTTTTATAGAACAATCTTTTTTATGGGTATATTCCCAGAAGGAGGAGTGCTGGATCATAGGGCAGGTCAATTTCTAATTCCTTTAGAAATTTCCACACTATTTTCCATAGAGGTTGGACTAGGACTAGCTTGTACTCCCATCAACAGTGTAGATGCTTTCCCTTTTCTCTGCATCCTTTGCAGCATCTGTTGTTTTCTGATTGATTGATTGATTGATTGATTGTGAGTTGGAGTCTCACTCTGTTGCCCAGACTGGAATACAGTGTCACACTCCCAGTCACTGCAGTCTTGACCGCTGGGCTCTGGTGATCCCACCTCCTCAGGCTTCCAAGTAGCTGGAACTACAGGTGTGCACTACCATGCCCAGCTAATTTTTGATTTATTGTAGAGATGAGGTCTCGCCAAGTTGCCTGGGTGGGTCTCAAACCCGTTGACTCAGGCAATCTACTCACCTTGGTCTCCCAAAGTGCTGGGATTATAGGCTGAGTCACCGAGCCTGGCCTTTTTCAATTTTTTAATGATGGTCATTTTTACTGCCATTGGTCTCTAGCAGATATGTTAAACTTTAGATTCAGAATCATATAAAGAGTATTTCTCATTTGAAATTATTAAATATAATTAAACATATTAATAGACTAGTTATTAATATTTTAGGCTCAGATTACACTCTGGAAGTCAAACAGAGCATATTTCTACATACAGAAAAGCATAGCTTTAATTTTTTATCTAAAATGATAATGGGCGTATGGATAAGTAAACATTTTTTCTTGTTCATTATTTTATTTTTAGTGTCTAGGAGAGTACCTACTAAATCTTAGGTCCACAGTAAAATTTTGATAAATATAAAAGGAGTAGAGTTGTCTGTTTCCTTATTCTCAAGAATTTCTTTGGTGATATTGCAGCACACATCTTTTTCTCTCCAAGAGAATTACAGTATTGAGTTAAACATGGCTATTGAAAGCTGTCCCTGAGACTGGTCAAAAGCATGCCTCTTTACCTACTGGTCATCAGCATCATCAAATACATGGAATGACAATAAGTGACTGCCCAGGGACCATTTTTAATGACTTTCCAAATTCACAAATTATAAAACTTGTTCAAACAGGAAAACTATTAACCCTGCCAGAAATGCAATTCTATATGACATCACAAAAGAGAATAGCCTCTGGACTTTGTTCTTGCCCAGGCCTTGATAACTACACAGAATAATGAGAACAGAATGTTCTGAATGAGAATCAAAAAAGTTGCCAAAAGCTTAAGACCTTTATATTTGTTCGACAGTTTATATCTTTGTTGTAGTAAGTGTTATTTAAATTCAAAATACTATATATAATTCTATTTATTAAGGGGGTTAGGACTGTCATTGCTGGTTTACTTAAAAATGTAAAATAAAAAGCCTAAAAAATTCTGGACAGCAGGATTTATCAAATTTTAATATGTGTGGATTCTTTTAAAATACAGATTCTGTTTCAGTATTTTTGGAGAAGTGCTGAAATTAATAATTTCTAATAGTCTTCCAGATGATGGCAATGACTTTGGCCTTTAGGCCATACTTTGTAAACAGTAGGCTAATGCATTTTGATCATCTTAGTTACAGTAACCTGTAGAGATGTAATAGACCACATCTGAAGATGAGAAAACCATAAAGAGAGCAGTATACGTAATTTTCTTTCTCTTTTTCCCCCTACTTTCCAATCCTTACTAAAGCACATCTATACTATGCCATAAGCTGGAGTAGGTCTATAAATTCCTAGAACCTATATAAGCAAAAAAGAGAAATTATGGATATAACTCAATTCAGTCCAAACACTACGTATTAAACCTCTGTAATTTAAGTCCCTATTATGCTCCTAATTTTTTTTTGGTCTGGCATTTTGTTTCTTCAAAGACTAAGGTTCAAAGTGCTCATGTATGTACATGTTTATATACATTACATAATCATACAAGAAAATTTAACAAATAATTATTAAATTATTAGTATCTTCCAAGAATGAATACTACTCTGTTACCAAGAATAAAATGATGAACAAGATGCCCTACCTATGTCAAAAAGTTTAATTTTATCTCCAAGGAGATCAAGCAAACACTTTCACAAGTTATTCAGGATAACTGGCAATACTTTTTGTTAAAAAAGTATTTAAAATATTGTATTGTAACTACTTTTAAATAAATTATTATCAGAACAATATCGAACTTATATACCAGATGCCACAATTGCTTCTCAACAGACTATCCCAATTAAATTGTTCAAACACATTTTTGAAGTAAATATTATTACTTCCATTTTTAGATGAGAAAATTGCAGCTCATAATTACTATAGTTATCTATGTGATATAGCAAACCATCCCATCACAGTAGTATGAAATAACAATAATTGATCATTATCATGGTTTTAGAAGTTGACTGTTTCAGCTAAGTTGTTCTCAGTTGGAGTCTCCGTAAAACTGACAGCAGATGTTTGTTGGGAATTAAGTCATACAAAAAGTTTTCTTTCTCCTGTGTCAAGCTATTGATGCCATTTGTATTCTGGGACTTCAAATGCGTCTTGACTGTAGCACACGCCTGGCCTTTGCATTTACTCTGGGCTTCCTCACTGTAAGGTAGCTGGACTGCCAAAGGAGAACATCCCAAGAAAGAGAGCCGGGGTATTCAGATTCTGTATTGACTTTGATGATCTAACTTTGAAAGTTATTTGATGTTACCTCTGCTACCTTGTGGGCTTTACAAGTAAGTCACTAAGGCTATCCACAACAAAATGGGGGAATCAAATAATGCACAGACATGAATCTGTAGAACTACCTCATATGTTAAGTAATTTGCTCAAGGACAAAAAAGGAAGTAAAAAATAGCTAGTATGAGGCAAGTCATAATATGAAATTCAGTTTTATCAGATTCCAGTTTTTTTACTCATTCTACCGTATTGTCTTAATTTCACTAATATGACTAGTATGAAATATACACTAGCATTTAGGCAATTCTTCAGTAGTAAGGGTAAAATAGAAGAAAAGTAAGACTATCCTGTGGCAATTCCTCAAATATTTTTATTCGATTTTAGTTATTCAAAGATTTTATTCTTGATCTGGTAAAAGCCATTATAAGTATTTTCTAGCTATTATTCACTCCACTACCAGGATATTTGTTCCAGCCTATTCTCACTCCTTTCCACCTTTCATCAGCACAGCACCCTTTGTCATCAACTAAAAGTCAGAAGTTGGACTTCTTGAGTGCCCTTTCATGTGTTTTATTTTATTTTTTACACTCCATAAACTATCACCTATTTAAGTATAAAATTCTTAACATCAAAATTCCTAAGATTTCAAAGTTATAGGTGCCCCATGATGCTTTTAATCTTAATGCATTTTCCAATAAGTTAATCCACATAAAGTACTTAAAACTGTGCCTTGCATAATAGTAAAAATTCAATAAAAGGTAGCTTAATATTAGCCCTGGTATTATGAAAATAAGATTTTTTAAAATCTCAAATCTGATGTATTTTATATACCATGTAATAACACTAAGAATTTTTTAGTTTTGATCAAAAGAAAAAGTACACTATGCCTTCATATATTTTCTTAAGAAATAGAAAAGTTCATCATGACCACAAAACTTTTTTTACCATAAAATTTCTTAACAAAGAAGCAAATAAAAAATGTTGATGTTAAAAACACCTTACCCTTTAAACAGGGAATCCAGAATAATTTTCTACTTAATTAGTGATCTCAAACAACATGTATTTTCTTCCTACTTATTAAATGTCAAGTGAGACATTCACACAGAGACTAAAAGTCACCTTGGGAAGACCTCATGGCTATCTATGTAGATTCTTACAGGTAGTGTGACATTTTTTTAAAAAGATAAAATTTTATGCATTTTCTGTGTATACAAAATGTTTTGGAGTATAGATACCATGGAATGAATAGATCTGGCTAATAAACCTGTTTTACCTCACATAGTCACCACATTTGTTTCAAGAACACTTTATATCCACTCTCTTAATGTTTTTTGAGAATATGATATATTGTTAACTATGGTCACCATGATGCACAATGTATCTCTTGAACCTATTTCTGCTATCTAACTAAATGAATTTTTTAAAGTGCTATATCATACACAATACATTATCTATAAAGAAAAGCAGAACATCTTGCTATTTGTAGCAACATGAGTGAACCTGGAAGACATTATGGTAAGTGAAACAAGCCAGGCACAAAAAG
>NW_007230203.1:0-362 GCF_000164805.1 Carlito syrichta | reverse complement strand
CCCATATGTTTCTCCAGACATATAACCATTTTGTTGTGAATGAAAAGTAACATCAAGGCCCAAAATAAACAATTACTTACTGAACAGTTCATTCATTTGTTCAATGATTATTGATCAAATGCTAATATGGGTCTAGAGTGATAAACAGAAAGGAGAAGATTAAGTCCCAGTGTCATCTAATTCATTTAATACACCTGAATTGAAAAAATCCCTCTGTTAATTGGTGGCATCGTGGAGCATTCACCATGGATATATTTCACTTCTGGTGGCTGCGTTATGGATTATTAGCACTTGTAAGTGGTAGATAAGTGCTAAAATTAGATATTACTCTTGAATCTCAGTGTAAATCTGCTCTTGGGTTT
>NW_007230202.1:0-582 GCF_000164805.1 Carlito syrichta | reverse complement strand
GGCCCTGGGCCCCCCACAGGGTACTTCAGCCAGGAATGGGTCTGGTGTCTCTGAGGGGCGGGCACTCAGGGCCTCCCTGTGTGACTGGCGGCTTGGTGCCAGGTGCCAGGCTGGAGACAATGCAGCCCAGGAGGGAGCTGGAGGGGGCTAGGACCCAAGACTCCCACACATGCAGTGGAACAGCAGCAGCAGGGGGCTGCAATATCTGGCCTTAGGAAATGAGGTAAAGTTTGTTGATAGTTGGGTGGGGCAATGGAAGTCTCTGCCTGGAGAATGGCGAGGCAATTTAAGCAGATCTGTTTTTCTCTGCTTGTCTGGGTCCCCCAGCTTGGGGTCTCATGCTGAATGCCTCAGCCATGGTGGGCCCGGAGTTCCAGAGCTCCAAAGCTCCAAAGGGCAGGTGGTGGGTGGCAAGAGTGGCCCTGGGCCCTCCACAGGGTACTTCAGCCAGGAATGGGACTGGTGTCTCTGAGGGGCAGTGCCCAGAGCCTCCCTGTGTGACCGGCAGCTTGGTTGCAAAGGTACCAGGCTGGAGACAATGCAGCCGGGAGGGAGCTGGAGGGAGCTGGGACCGGAGACTCC
>NW_007230201.1:0-483 GCF_000164805.1 Carlito syrichta | reverse complement strand
TGAGCCAGGCCCAGTCCAGTCCTGCCATGGAGGGATGGCCCCTGTGCCCGGGACCTCTCACCTACATGAAAACAGACCCCATTTGAGGTGGCAAGGGCCTTTGTGCGACCCAGGCTTGTGGGGGGCTCTTCTCACGGAGAGGGGGCCCTGCTCAGGCCACTGGCCCCCAGCCTGGAAGGGCCAGGTCCTCCCATACCTGCTGTTCCCACAGACCCCTTTCCATCTAACGCTGCGGCTCTGGGACGTCTTCCTCCTTGAAGGCCAAAACGCGCTGGTCGCGATGGTATACGTGGCCTTCAAAACTCACAAAAGTAAGTCCCCATGTGCCTGAGGGTGCCCAGAAAAGCATGCAGGACAGATGCCAACCTCCCGAGGGAAGCTCATACTCTCCACAGTATCCTGTGCTCTAGTTGGAAGGAGGCCAGGCCTGCGGGGCTGGGCGAGCCCTGTGGTTTCTCCCAGAGGCTGAGCCGACCCGCACAC
>NW_007230200.1:0-410 GCF_000164805.1 Carlito syrichta | reverse complement strand
TATATAACAGGAATAAATATAGAGTGACAACTTTCTCCTCTTAAACCAAATGGCCACAAATCACAATCCCTCCCCTTCTGGCACCACTTGCTGGAGGTGTTTTGGCACCAAGGGTCAAATTTAAATTATCTTGTTTTTTTCTCCATGGTACTTAGCTGCTTCCTCTTTTATGTTTTCCTTATCCTCAGGGGGTAGAGGATCATCATCAACAGGGGCAGTGACTGACAATGCCTAGGAAGGTACAGGGATTAGTAAGGGAGGTCTTTCTCCTGTTTCCTCTTTTACTTTAATGGGCATTTTATCATCCTTTTGCTGTGGATCTAAGCCATGTCTAATTATATTCCACAATTCAAAAGTATTTAAAGGCACTCGTTCTTGACTGAGGAGAGTGTAATACAATTTCAATTTTT
>NW_007230199.1:0-526 GCF_000164805.1 Carlito syrichta | reverse complement strand
AAGCAGGTAATGAACCATAAGCAGAACAAAACAACAGTCTACTAATAAGACAGTAGACTGATTGTGTCCTGTGACTCCAGGAAGAAACAGGATTGCCACAGGCAAATATTTGCTGCACTGATCAACATTAGGACACCTGAGATGCACTGGGCCCGCAATGTTATGTAGATAAGTGATCCCAGCAGCTGGTTCGATTTGCATGTTCCACAGAGCATAGCCCACTGCCCTGAAGACTTACTAATAGGCTGGTCACACCATGTTCATGAGTCAGTCCCAGTCAGGACTCAGCATGGACTTGAGTGTCCTCCTCTCAGCTCTTGAGGCTCCTACTGATCTGGCTCCCAAATAAGGAGGAAGAACACTAGGAGTTGACTCAGCCATCAGGACAGTACTGCCTGGCCTTTCAGGGAAATCCTTTTATAGCATGATTAATTGTATAAGTAATTGCTTTTTTGTTTCCAATATCAGGTACCAGATATGACATCCAAATGACCCAGTCTCCATCCTCCCTGTCTGCATCTCTAGG
>NW_007230198.1:0-620 GCF_000164805.1 Carlito syrichta | reverse complement strand
TATGTGATGGCTCACAACTCAAAGTTGCAGTGATATAAGCACATTGAGCAACACAACAAGTAAACATAAAGTAAAATAGCCCTATTGATTAAACTGAATATGAAAGTGAGGGAAGAGAGTAAAAAGACAAGACAAATATATAGTTCTTTTTATTTTTTATTTTTTTGAGATGGAGTCTCACTCTGTCAGCCAGGTCGGGGTGCAGTGGCACACTCACAGCCATTGCAGCCTTGAACTACTGGGCTCAGGCAATCCTTCCACTTCCACCTTCCAAGTAGCTGGAACTACAGGTGTGTACCTCCATGCCCAGTTAGTTTTTAAATTTATTGTACAGAAGAGGTCTCACCTTGTTGCCCAGTCTGGTCTTGAACCCGTGGGCTCTGGCAATGCTCTTGTCTCTGCCTCCCAATGTGCTGGGATTACAGCCATAATCCACCACACCTGGAGAGGTCAATAATTCTTAAAGTAATAGGCAAAAAATTAAATGCAGCCTAAAAGGAAATGGCTCAGAATACTACACTAAAGCAATTCTACAAAAAAATATAATATTTCCTGGACACATAAAAGTTTATACAAAATAAAAGCTTCGCATAAAAAAGTGATGTCAAATAATGGTAGAG
>NW_007230197.1:0-679 GCF_000164805.1 Carlito syrichta | reverse complement strand
AATTTCAGCTATCTTATCAAATTTTCTAAATTATCAAATATTTTTTCATTATGCTAATATTTAGATTAACATGTTATATAGAAATAACAGTTATTTACATCTATTTTAACTCTAGTTATGTTAGGTTTCTCATAATTACACCTTAAAACTGTCATACATTCAGCTCAGCAAATTTGTGTAAATAAGCTTGATGCAGTTACTTCTCAACGAAGATTTTCAAGCGTTTTAATGCAAATTTTCATATTTTGAGGACACTAAAATGTTATGAGAAAGAAAGTCACACAAGTATTATTAAATCATATATTTTATGTCCATATACTGATAAACGAAATGGTTTATTTGATAATTTTGCTCTGTTAATATGCTACACCCCAGGATTAAAAACTGAACAAGTTGTGTTGATCAATCTCTGCATTGGAGAAGGACATATGCTGTGGAGAACTTAGAAAGTGAGCATTACAAAGGGGTTATTACAGGACTTAGACCTGTGCTATTCATTTGAGGGAAAGTTTAAAAGAGGGGAGTTTTGCTCTGAATTAGATAATGTGAGAAAGATTAGGATAATTCTGTGACTCGACTTTTTATTTTTAGAATTTTACTTTTTGAATGACAAATAGTTGTACATATTCATGAGGCACAGAGTGATGTTTTGATACACACAGTTTATAGTGATCAGTTT
>NW_007230196.1:0-3327 GCF_000164805.1 Carlito syrichta | reverse complement strand
GGAGAACTTAGAAAGTGAGCATTACAAAGGGGTTATTACAGGACTTAGACCTGTGCTATTCATTTGAGGGAAAGTTTAAAGAGGGGAGTTTACTCTGAATTAGATAATGTGAGAAAGATTAGGATAATTCTGTGACTCGACTTTTTATTTTTAAAATTCTACTTTTTAAATGACAAATAATTGTACATATTCATGAGGCACAAAGTGATGTCTTGATACACACAGTTTATAGTGATCAGTTTAACACTCAAACCAATAAATACAACAAACCTGGGTCTCTCTGTTCTTTTCTCACAGGTACAAAGATATGTGCAGAGTTTCTGTTTAGTACTGAAAAAAAAAGAAAAACCAGACATAAAACATTATGAATCCTTCACCCTTTAATTTAGACAATATTTCCTTAGAGCTAATTTTTCCTCATCTTTATTATACAAGCATAAATTATCACTGGGAATCACCCTTACTCAAACTGGCTCTTTTTATACTAATTTAGTCTTTCTTTCAGAAATTTAACAACATTTTATATTTCAAGTCATGAATCACTTGATAAAGAAATGTTTATAAGAACTACTACATTTTTTGCTAAGTCTCTTTGGTAGTCAAAGTTCCAATGTTAAGCTTGTAAGTTCCATTAAAATTATTTAAGTCACTTGTATGATCACTCTAATAAATCAACTCTAGTAGACTTGGGGAAGTATTTAAGCCACTGGCTGCCTCAGAACCATGATATGTATGAGGAAAATGACTTAAAAGAAACCCAATGGAAGTTGAAATAGAAAAAGTTTTGTTTTGCTGAGATCGCATTGCATAGGTGAAGATCAAAATTAAATGATGCTCTAGATCAAATACAGGAAGAGAAAAAAACACATTGTTGTAAAAATTTTTAAAACAAAAAAAAAACCGTATCTAAACTTTCAGGTTGTCAAACAGTTTAGGGAACAGCAGTTTGTTTGTGATCACTGTTTCCTGCCCCTTGGTGACCACTTGTATGTGTTCCAAAACAAAGATTCCTTTGTTGCTGAATTGTTGGTGTATTTCAAGGACTAGCAACAAAACTTCCCTGGGGATATTTTGAAATTATGTTTTCTCCAGCCTGGGTGACAGAGTGAAACTTAGACAAAAACAAAAAACAAAACAAAACAAAAACTTTATGTTTCAAACACATCCTCATTTGCAGTTGATTGTGATTCTTTTAATCCCCTTTCTGAATTCAAAGCAGTTTAGACAGCTGCTTAAATGGCAGAAAGGGGATGCTGCTTCAGTGAGATTACTACATGGATGAGAAGTAAACTGGGTAATTTCGGAAAAGCAGCATAATTACATGAAGACAAAGTTGAACTGGGTATTCTTAGTTTTCTGTTTTACTCTTCCCAGTTAAGCCAATCCCTTTGTCTATGGGAATTACCCCTCTTTAAGGAGGAGTCCAGCCTGGAAGTTGGAATGTGAGGGACACAAATAAATGTTACTCTGATATTTTTTCTCTCTCTGAAGATAAATTTAAGAAATTGTTCCTCCAACTTTCTGTATCTTCTTGCTCTCTTAGCCCATTGGGCTTAACAATTGATCCTGTAGTAAATCAAGGTGATGCCAGTCAGCAACCTGTAATAAAAATAAGATTTTTACCCTTATGAAGTAGTTTTTTGTATCTCTAGTCATAGTGCTTCATGGTGAGTAGTCTCAGAACCACTTACTGATGGGCAGCTCAGCTTTTACCCCAAAGTCTCCATGCATTCCATGTAAAAAAAATATCTAATTCTTGTTAGAATACATATGCTTTAAATATATCTAGCCAAGTATTTCAAGATGTCTCATAGGTGAATATGTGGTGAATCCAAATGCCTCAAAAATTACTCCAAATAGTTAAATATCAGCAGTATTAAGATATGCTAAATTTGAACAGTATTTGTTTCCTCACATTATCACATCCAGTTAAAATTAAGGTCCATACATGAGAAAACATGCTTCTTTATATACAGTTGTAAAGAAATCAAAGGCCAAGATTAAGTCTACAGAAGTTAAAAATCCAAAAATTCATACTGTTGATTTTTTATATTACTCATTCTAGCAAGATAAATTTTTATCTGCTACCCAAATATGATTGAAAGTCCTTCAGCAACCATAACGTAGGTTATGATCTGGTGCAATTTGTATAATCAGTCAATAAAAATCCTCTTAAATTAAGGATGTAGATTTAGTCAAATGTCTCAAATTGTCCATCTAGTATTTCACTGCTTGAATTAGTATTTGCTATTATTACTCAAAGATTTTAAATAACAAAATAATGTGTTGAGATTTTAGGACTTTTTCAAAGTTCAGAAATAAGATCAGGTATCAGACAGATGGAAATCAAAGATGAGCATTATTACCAATAAAATGTTGGACATGAGCATGGAGCTTAATTTGAAGCCTATGGGTTTCTATTATCTTCCTTTTATACTGAAAATTTTTAAAAAACATAAGCTACTGAAAGTAGTATGTCTGCCACATAAAAAATAGAAAAAGTTTGGCACCTTTGAAGAACAGAGGGCAGAGGTATATAGAGCATACTCACTGTTTTTCTACAGATCCTATCAGTTGGACAAGTGAATTCTATCTTGAGGAGGATTTTTCATATTTTTTCCTTCCTGGTGAGTAAAATGAAGTATCCCTTCCCTCTATGGACATTTGGAGATGGAAATAGTATTTCCCAATTACAGTGGATATACAAGAAACATTCTAACTAAAGAAAGATGTGCTAAAATTAACTAAGGAAAATCAGAATCACGTCTGCAATTTCCCTGCTTGGAGTATTTGAAAATAATCTCAATAGAAATTATCTAGTAAGATGAGCCACAGGGTTCCAAAAAAATCATGATACTTACCCACAGACAACTTGTTCCAGAAATAAAATAATAGTATTTACCTGATGGCTCATCTAATTGACTCATGGAGCTATGCCTAAGCTCAGAAATATTTAAAACTTTAAGTTATATTATTTAATAAATTCTCCTTTTGCTTAAGTCAATTTAATTGACTTTTTGTCTTACATAAAAACTCAGAGCTGAAGTAAAATTTATACTAGCAGAATATCTAGTGAGATTTAGCAATGATACACATTAAAAGATGCTTATCACAGTAAATCTGAAAAATACATAAACTTCTGTAATAAATTTTGATAAACAAATACAATGGAAAACCCTGGGCTTGAAAAAGAACAATTTTTATTGACTGTTAAGTTGAAAAAATAGGTACAAAACTATATAGAGAAAGATAACTAGTGTTATATAATACATGTCACTGGATATAACTATAAATTATTGTAAAAAAAAAAAAGGATGGTTTATTTTC
>NW_007230195.1:0-681 GCF_000164805.1 Carlito syrichta | reverse complement strand
TTTATGTCCATATACTGATAAACGAAATGGTTATTTGATAATTTTGCTCTGTAATATGCTACACCCCAGGATTAAAAACTGAACAAGTTGTGTTCATCAATCTCTGCATTGGAGAAGGACATATGCTGTGGAGAACTTAGAAAGTGAGCATTACAAAGGGGTTATTACAGGACTTAGACCTGTGCTATTCATTTGAGGGAAAGTTTAAAGAGGGGAGTTTTGCTCTGAATTAGATAATGTGAGAAAGATTAGGATAATTCTGTGACTCGACTTTTTATTTTTAAAATTTTACTTTTTAAATGACAAATAATTGTACATATTCATGAGGCACAAAGTGATGTTTTGATACACACAGTTTATAGTGATCAGTTTAACACTCAAACCAATAAATACAACAAACCTGGGTCTCTCTGTTCTTTTCTCACAGGTACAAAGATATGTGCAGAGTTTCTGTTTAGTACTGAAAAAAAAGAAAAACCAGACATAAAACATTATGAATCCTTCACCCTTTAATTTAGACAATATTTCCCTAGAGCTAATTTTTCCTCATCTTTATTATACAAGCATAAATTATTACTGGGAATCACCCTTACTCAAACTGGCTCTTTTATACTATTTAGTCTTTCTTCAGAACTTAACAACATTTATATTCAAGTCATGAATCACTTGATAAAGAAATGT
>NW_007230194.1:0-616 GCF_000164805.1 Carlito syrichta | reverse complement strand
GCAATGTGATGGTGAATGTGAGGCTGAAGTGGGAATGTCCAGTGTATGAGGGCTATAATCTATGTAAATTCATCAAAGGTGAGTCTTTGTGTCTGTATTTGTTATTTCACATTGCATACCTTGCTTTGCAGACACCTGGAAACCTGTTTACTCAGATAATCAGAACAATTGAATAATAGTGAGCAAGGATTTGGAAACCCTTTTCTTTCAGGGACCACTTATTTCATTAACCATTCCTTTTATCATTTTTAGTAATAGGACCCCTCTCCAATTTCAGCAAAGCAGGTAGTCACCACTTAGAGGACAAATTTGTATCTAGGAGTGACCATGTAAATAAGCTTAAGCCAATGGGCTATGAGGAGAAATGTGTGTAATTTCTAGATTAACCCTTAAAGAGCACCTGTTTGCCTTGTATTATCACTTTATCCTTTTCTGCTGGCTGAGAAATGCTGACAACTGCAACAACTTAGAAGACCATGTGTTATCAGTGGTAGAGCCATCTTGTGAGCTCTAGACTGCCATATGGGAAAGTAGTAAACTTCATTCTTAAAAGTCACTATGTTTGAGGGTCTCTATATTATAGTAACTAAGCTAATACAGAAAACGCAACCTGGAA
>NW_007230193.1:0-4514 GCF_000164805.1 Carlito syrichta | reverse complement strand
CTGAGATGGTGTATGGCAAAATTTTGATCTTTGAAAATTTGCTTATGCTTGATTTATGACCAAGTATGTGGTCAATCATAGAGTATATTCCATACGGTGATGAGTAGAATGCATATTCTGTTGTCATTGGATAAAGTGTTCTGTAGGTAACATTGAGGTTTCAGATCTCATTGCTGATTTTTTGCCCTGATGATCTGTCTAGGGTTGTGAGTGGGGTATTAAAGTCCCCAGGTATGATAGTGTTAGAGTCAATATATTTTTTTATCAATATTTTTTATTATGATTTTGTGGGGTACAGTTAAGTGTTAGGTGTACAATTAAGTTTCATTCAGGCACCCTGTTGATAAGAGGTGTTTCCCCATCCCCAGACAGATATTTGCGACTGTTAATCCCATCCCCCTCCCCCCATAGTTTCCCAGTACCGTCAGTCATTTTCTTATAGTATTACATTGGATGTTCAAGGTCCATTATATGAGTGAATATATGTGATACTTGGATCTTTGTTTCTGTGAGAGGTCACTCAGTATTATAGACTCTAGCTCCATCCAGGTTGCTGCAAAATTCATAATTTTCTTCTTTTTCATGGCTGCGTAGTATTCCATCATCTATATGTACCACATTTTTAAAATCCAGTCCTCTTTTGATGGGCAGCATGGTTGTTTCCAGGTTCTTGTTATTGTGAACAACGCTGTGATAAACATATGTGTGCAGGTATCTTTTTTATAGAGTGATTTGATGTCTTCAGGTTATATTCCCAGTAGGGGGATTGCGGGGTCATATGGAAGGTCAATTTTTAGAACTTTTAGGAATCGCCACACTGCTTTCCACAGAGGTTGCACTAGTTTACACTCCCACCAACAGTGTAGAAGTGTTCCCTTTTCACCACACCCTCTCCAGCAGCTGTTATTTTTTGAGTTGTTGATAATTGCCATTCTGACTGGAGTTAGGTGGTATCTCAGTGTGGTTTTGATTTTCCTCTCCCTGATGATTAGTGAGGTTGAGCATTTCTTTTTTAGATTGCCTAGAAGCTGCTTTATGAAAGTTGGTGCTCCTATGTTGGGTGCATATACGCTAAGGATGGATATTTATGCTGATGGATTGAACCTTTTATCATTATGTAGTGGCCTTTTGTATCTTTTTAAATTTTTGGTAGCTTAAAGGGTTATTTTGTCTGAGATTAAGATTGCAACTCCTCTTTCTTTTGTGTTTCTTTACCCGAAAATTTGTTTCCCATCCTCTTACTTTGAGTCTGTGAGTGTTCATTCTAGTGAGTTGAATCTCCTGAAGGCAATAAATTGCTGCCTGGTGATATTTTATCAATTTTTCTATTCTATGTCTTTTCATGGTGCATTTATTCCATTGACATTCAGGCTAATTATTGAAATGTGAGTTGATCCCTATCATAAGGTTCTTACAGAGCTGTTGTTTTTCCTACTTGTTGTTTTTCTTTCTTTGGGTTTTGGAGTTGATTTATGTGTGTTTTTAATCTTTTGCCTGTACTCCTATGAATAACGTTGTTGTTCATTTTTCCTTTTCTTCTGTGTTCAATGCTTTCTTAAGTGTTTCTTGCAGAGGTGATCTGGTGTATCAGCGTAGTTTCTTAGGGATTGGATATCTGGGAAAGATTTAAATTCTCCCTCACTGAAGAAGCTTAGCTTGACTCGGTAGGTTATTTTTGGTTGAAATTTTTTTATCTATTAGAACGTTGAAGGTAGGTCTCCAAGCTCTCCTAGCCTGGAAGTTTTCTGTTGATATATCTGCTGCTCTTCTAATTGGTTTTTCCTGGTAGGTAGTCTGACCTGTTTTTCTTGGTGCCGTTAGGATTTTTTATTTTATACCAACTTTCTTAGGTGAATTATTTTGTGTCTGGGAGTAGGTTTTCTCATTTGCTGTCTTGCAGGCATTCTTTGAATTTCTTGTGTTTCAATTTTTGTATCACTGATGAGATGAGGGAAGTTTTCTTGAAAGATTTCATGAAATGTTTGTTCCAGTGTGGCCTCTGACTCTCCTCTCTCTGCCTCAGGAAGGCCAATTGCTCTTAAGTTCGGTCTCTTGAAGTAATCATTCATGTCTTGAAAGTTTTGTTCTGTCTTTTTAAGCTACTTTTCTGTTTTTGACAGTTTGGGTTAGTTCTGTATTTTGGTCTTCAAACTCTGAGATTATTTCTTCTGCTTGACTAATTCTGCTTTCCATGCTTAATAGTTTGTTATTTATTTCCAACACAGTCTTCTTTACTACTGTTATTTCTGTCATCAGCTCTTTCCTATTTTCATCTTGTCTCTCATTTTTTTTATTCTGTCTATTAATGTCTTGATATCTGGGTATGTTGTATGTGACCATTCATTCTGGGGGCTCTTCATTTTTTGTATTCTGCAGTCTGTTTTCTCAGTGTCTGACTTCCCAGGGTCAGACCTATATTCTTCTTTTGGTTTTTATTCATTTGTGCAGATTTTTTTCTCCATTCAAATAATCTTGGAGGAAAGTTAGTCACTATGACAATTATGATAAAGTGCCAGTCAGTGGGGCACCATTCACAGAGTATGCCCAGTCATTGGTCACCAATAATCAGGAAGGTTGGGCCACAGAGGCACCCATTAGTGAGGAGGCCCATTCACTGGGACACAAATCTCACAGGAAGGCCTGTCACTGGAGCACCCATCACAGAGAAAAACCACCAGCGAGGGATCTATCACAGAAGACAGCCAGTCACTGTGGCAACCACCACAGATAAGACAGGTCACTGAGGCACACATTATAGATGAGGTTCTGTCACTGGAGCACCCATTATGGAAGAAGACCAGTCACTGGGGAACTGATCACAATAAAAGTTTACACAAAGGTGCGCTCGTCACAAAATAGAGTGAGTCACTGGGACACCTATCAGAGTGAAGTTCTAGTCACTGGGGCAATGATCACAGAGGAGGGCTAGTAAATGGGGCAATGATTACAGAGGAAAGTCAGTCACTGGAGCTCTGATTACAGAAGAGGGACACTCACCTGGGTTCCCTTCACAGAGAAGACCCAGTCATGGAGTCACCAATAACAGCAGAGGGACAGTCACAGGAAGAGATATCACAGAATACAGACAGCCATTGGATCACCCATCACAGAGAAGAGTAAATTAATGAGGCACCCATCACAAAGGAAGGTCAGTGACTGTGACAGCTATCATAGAAAAGTGCCAGTTAACGAGTCCCTCAACAAAGAGAAGGGCTGGTGGTCACTGGGGAATCCATCAGAGAGGAGTAGTCACTTGGGTACTAATCACAAGGAGGCCCAGTCACTGTGGCACCCATAATGGACAAATGCATTTCACTGAGACACTCATGATGTGGGAAACTCAGTCACTGGAGTAGTGGTCACAGAGAAAAGCTAGTCACTGTGGTACCAATCACTAAGGAGGATCAATCAGTAAGACCCAGAGAAGGAGCAGTCACTGGGTCACCCTTAATAAAGGAGGTCCATTCACTGGGGTATCTACCAAAAAGGAGAGAGTTACTGGGGCTCCCATCACAGAAGTGAATCAGTCACTGAGGCACACAGAACAGGGGAGGGATAGTAACTGGGTCACCAGTTATGGAGGAGTATGTGTTATTGGCACACCCATCAGAAAGGGGACTAATCACTGCAGTACCCATTTTGCAAAAAAGCCAATAACAGTGACACCAATCAAAGAGGAGTCAAAGTAAATACAGCACCTATTATGGAAGAGACTCAGTCAATGAGATACTCACCACAGAGGGCGATACATCACTGGGGCACACTTTATGGAGGAGGTCCAGAACCTGGGGCACCCATCAAGGTGATGCACTCATTTTGGAGGAGGTCTTGTTATGAGGACTCCAATCATAGAAGAGGCCTAGTCACTGCAACACCCAACAAAAAGTGTGGCCAGTCATTCGGTCACCCATCTAAGAGGTGCCCTGATCACTGTGACAGGCATTATGGAGAAGGTCCAGTTACTGTGACACTCATCACAGAGAAGAGTTATTCAATGTGGTACCCATTATATATGATGGCTAGTCACCAGGGTACCAATCGCAGGTGAAGCCCAGTCACTGTGGCACAAATTATTGAGGAAGTCACTGGGACACTGATTATAAAGGAGGAGGCCCAGTAAGTGGGTCACCCATGGAGGAGGCCTAGTAGTTGGGCCACTCATCACTGAGTTGGGTTAGTTACTGGGGCACACAAAATGGATGATAGCCAGTCACTGGATACAAAGAAGGTATAGTCACTGGTGCTTCCATAATGGAGGAAAGTCAGTTACTGGGGTGAGAATATGGAGAACTAATCACTGGGGCACTAATCACAGAGGAAGGTCAATTACTGGGGCACATATCACAGAGGACAAATCAATGTGGCATGCATTTTGAATGAGTGCCAGTCACTGGTTACACATCAGCAATGTTGAGTAATCACTGAAGAATCAATTATGGAGGAAATATAGTCACTGGTACATCCATCACAGAGGAGAGATAGTCATTAGGGCACCTGTCACATAGGAGGGCAAG
>NW_007230192.1:0-577 GCF_000164805.1 Carlito syrichta | reverse complement strand
GTTTTAATTACTTTAAAGACCATAGCTTTAAAAGAGGACAAAATAAATTTGCTTAACTTCCTAGGATATCAGGGGCTGAGAATATCTAAAAAAAAATTTACAATTTATAGAAAAACAAGTTAAATACCTAGGGCATCAGAGTAGTGAAGGCGAGGGACCAGTCAAACCAGAAAAAAAAAAAAAACTGGAATAATTGACTACTCATTAGCAAAAGCAAAGAGGGAACTCAGAATGTTTTAGGCCTGATAAGTTTTTGCAGATTATGAACTGAATCTTATGCTCTAAAGACCAACAATTTATACCTTTAGCTGTTAAAGGGAGAGACCATTCTTCTCCAATGGACTGCTGAAGAAGTATAAATTCTAGGCCTGAAACAAGCTTTAATCACAGTTCTTGTTTTAGAACTTCCATCTTTAGAAAAGCCTTTTCACTTTTATGTAACTGTGCATCATGGTGTGATTACTCAAAGCTGAGTAAAACAAAGAACCCAGTTGCTTTTAAGTTCATTTATTAGATCCTGTGTCTAGGTACTGGTCTGCTTTACCAATGGAGACATTGAAAATTGACTTTCAGAGGA
>NW_007230191.1:0-605 GCF_000164805.1 Carlito syrichta | reverse complement strand
GAGGTGGGCTAGACAATGGTGCACCAATTAAGAAGAAATAGCATTCACAGGAACTCCCATCTCAGGAGGACCACTCACTTGGGTGGCTCAGTCAATGTCGCACCCATCACAGAAGAAGTTTAATCATGGAGAAACCATCACAGAAGACAGTCAATCACTTGGACATGCATCACAAATAACTAGTCATTAGGGCACCTGTAACAGAAAAAAGTCTATTACAGGGTTTTCCCATCCATCAGGAAGCCAGTCACTGGGAAACACATTACAGATCAAGACCAGTAACTAAAGCACAGATAAGAGAGGATAGCTAGTCACTGGGAGGCCAATCGCTGAGAAGAGCCAATTAATGAAACTCCCAACACAATGGAGGGACAGACACTAAGAAACTCATCACCGACAGAGCTAATCAATGGGGCCCAATCACAGAGGAGGCCAAGTCACTGTGGCATACATGAGAGAGGAGTCCCAGTAAAAGGGTCACCCATTTTGGAGGAGTGCCAGTTACTGAGACATCCTTCACAGTGGAGGCCCAGTTACTGGGATACCCATTAAGAAGGAGTATCAACCACAGTAGCAACCTCAATGAAGTGCTAATCACTGTCCCA
>NW_007230190.1:0-359 GCF_000164805.1 Carlito syrichta | reverse complement strand
CACAGAGTAGGTACAGTCACTGGGTTACCCTTTACGAAAACGTTTAGTCCCTGGTCCACCCATCACAGAGGAGAGCTAGTCACTTGGGGACCCATCACAGAGTAAGCCCAATCACTGGGGCACCCATCAGAAATGAAGCCCAATCACTGGAGAGCCGATCACAGGAGTAGGCTAATCACTGGGGCACCCTTCACAGAAGTCAGTTGCTCACACACACAACACAGAAGAGGGCCAGTCACAGGGGCACTCATCACAAAGGAGGACATTCTCTTGGGTACCCATCACAGAAGAGGGCCAGTCACTGGGGATCTAATTATTGATGAGAGCCAGTCATGGTGACATCCACCACAGATCAGGGC
>NW_007230189.1:0-710 GCF_000164805.1 Carlito syrichta | reverse complement strand
TATACTTTGGTGCATCGAATGACTGCAATTTATATTACTAGGCATATGAACAAATTTCATTAGGAAAAACATAAGTAACATAAAAATTGTCTTTGTTAAGTGCACTATTCGGGACACTAAATATATTTGCAATGTTGTGCAACCATCGCTCCTGTCAAGCTCCAAAACATTTTAATCACCCTAAAGGAAACCCCGTACCCATCAAACACTCATCCTCAGTCCATCTTTCCTCTAATACCTCGCTGCAAAATGCTGCCTTCTGTCTCTATGGATGTATGTTATCTGTATATTTCACATAAATGGAAAGATGCAATATGTGACTTAGAGCCTGGTTTGGGGCTGTCTTTGCTAGCCTCTCTGCGGCCAATGCAGTCTTGTGGCAGGTGACTGAAGAAAGACTGGGGTCCCTTGTTGCTCTTGATGGTGCTTGACATGGAGTGGCCTCAGATACAGTTCTGGAAGTTGTCTGAAAGGCCCAAATTTCCTCTCTGTGACCACTCATCCTTGCACAGAGCTCTGACACGTGCTGCTGTCAGAGATTCCAGCAAGACAGGAGAGCAAGCTCCCCATGCGGGAAGCTCAACTTCTCAGAAAATAGTTTACAGCCATGTTTTGTTGTAATAAGCTATGTTTTATCTTGACATCCGTATTTCTTCTGATCAACTTCAGAATCCATGTGCCTTCTAGACCTAATTCTCAATGTCTTGAAC
>NW_007230188.1:0-542 GCF_000164805.1 Carlito syrichta | reverse complement strand
CGTGACTCCAGAAGTCATAAGCTCCTTGGAAAGAGGTATTTTCTGGATGATGTTGGCTGCAAGGCAGTGCTCTACATTCGCAGAGTTACCCAAGGGCTTTCCCTCTGCACCACGTTGTTCCTGAGTCTGTTGCAGGCCCCCACCATCACGCCCAGCAGCTCTAGGTGGGTGGGTTTCAGGCCCAGACTGTCCACGTACATTCTCTCTGCCTTCTTCTTGTTCAAGGTGGTCAACATGCTGATCTACAGCCGGGTTATTGTCAGCACCGATGGCTCCTTCAACGCCAGTGGCCTTGGGCCGGGGTTGTCACTGACCTACTGTAAGGGGAGGGAAAGGGATGAGCTGAATGGAGCCTTGTTTCTAGGGGCCATGATCGTGTGAGACATCCTGTGTGTGCGCCTCATGGTCTGCACTGGTGTGTACATGACCATGTGCCTCATCACACACAGCAAGAGAGTCCAGTATGCCCTCAGGACCAGCCTTGGTGTGCGATGCTGGCCTGAGACCAAGGCCACCCATGTGATCCTGGCGCTGCTGAGTTG
>NW_007230187.1:0-429 GCF_000164805.1 Carlito syrichta | reverse complement strand
GTGCGACGCTGGCCTGAGACCAAGGCCACCCATGTGATCCTGGCGCTGCTGAGTTGCTTTGTGTTCTTCTACTGCTACAGCTGCTGCCTTAGCATTCATGTAACCTACAGGCACGATATACCAAGTTTCGAGGGGATCTTCAATTTTCTGTCTGGTTGCTATCCAGTGATCTGTCCCTTCGTGATTATCAACAATAGTAACAGATTATTCTTTCTGAACCGTGCCTTTGTAAAGATGAGAAAGTCCTCTCCACAAAGTAGTTTCCTCAAAGGACTGCATGATCTCACACACTCATCTGGCTCAAAAGGCATATGATTAGAATTCTCATCTCATCATTTTAGTAAGGCAGAATTCTGAAAAAGCATGAATAATTCCTGCTTTGAATGTGTCTTCCAGCCATCAGCTTGGCGGACACGCTGAGATGAATGG
>NW_007230186.1:0-477 GCF_000164805.1 Carlito syrichta | reverse complement strand
TCTCCACAAAGTAGTTTCCTCAAAGGACTGCATGATCTCACACACTCATCTGGCTCAAAAGGCATATGATTAGAATTCTCATCTCATCATTTTAGTAAGGCAGAATTCTGAAAAAGCATGAATAATTCCTGCTTTGAATGTGTCTTCCAGCCATCAGCTTGGCGGACACGCTGAGATGAATGGCCAGACTTCTGGGAGAAAACATGGACAAGACAGCTTCACCTGGAAGGGCACTCTGCTACATATTCCACACTGATTCTTTAAGATTCATAGCTATGATTATAGGGATGCCCCTATTTTAATGTAGCTTATATATCATTTCAATTGCAGTAACTACATTTGCTGGATTATGCTAGACAGATTTTTCAATAGACCAAATTTTCATATCTGCACCATTGTGTATGAAACAGGACCTAAAAATACCATGGAATGTATTTATAAAACATTGTGTACTTTATTCTCACACGTTTAAACTTA
>NW_007230185.1:0-5453 GCF_000164805.1 Carlito syrichta | reverse complement strand
CATTCCACAAATAACTGCCAAATATACATCCTTCTCATCTCTGCATGGAGCATTCTCCAACATAGACCTTATGCATGGCCATAAAGCAAGACTCATTACGTTTGAAAACAACAACATTATGCCAAGCATTTCCTTAGATCACAGTGGAATAAAAGTAGAAATCAGCACCAATAGGAGCTCCCAAAACTACACTACTACATGGAAACTAAACAGCTCACTCTTGAGTGACCACCAGGTAAACAATCAAATGAAGGTAGAAGTTTTTAAAAATTGTTGAAACAAATTTAAAAAGTGACATACCAAATCCACTAACCAGAAAAACGCAGTTCTCAGAGGAAAGATCATAGCATTGTAGGCCTACATCAAGAAAAATAGTGAGATCAGAAACAAACAGCTTAACCTTGCATCAAAGAACTAGAAAACAAGAACAATCTAAGCATAAAGGAAGCAGAAAAAGGAAATAGAAAGATCAGAACAGAAATAAATGAGACTGAAGCAAAAAGGATACAAAGAATCAATGAAAAAAGGTTGTTTATGCTATCAAGCTATTACATTGAGCAGTTAAAATATATATGATATTTGTCAATCATATCTCAATGATAAATACAATTGGCCTGGAAGTTAAAATAATAAATAGACAAATGCCTGGACTCTCGTCCAGCTTTTGTTTTCTTAGCAAATTAACAAAGCAACAAAATAAGAAAAGCCAACTGTGCACGTGTGTCAGAACCTCCTGATCACTCTCAAACCCACAGTCTCCACTTCCTCCTGGGCACACAACTGGACTACACTGCCCAGCTCCTCAAACTGAGTCAATGTGACTTCCTCCATACTAGTCTAAGAGCAGCATCTGATCACGTTGATGTAGGATCTTATATTTCCTTAATGCCTACTTGTCACTGACTCTGCAGTTTGTAGTGTTCCAAGAACTTTATAAATATGAGCCAGTTAATTTTCACAACAAGTCTAGTAGGTGGGCACTGTTATTGGCACCATTTGATAAATGAGAAAAGGGAGGATCAGAGAATTTCTTGGGCAAATTAACTTGTCCAAAGCCACAAAACTCGAAATTGTAGCTAGAATTGGAACTCCAGCCTTCTGAGACGTAGTCTGTGTTCAGTCATGTGCCACAAGCCATGGTCATGCCCTAGGATTTCCCAGCCTCCAAATCCATGAGCCAAATATGTTTCTGTTCACTATAAATCACTCAGTCTGTGGTATTCTGTGGCAGTAGTACAGAATATGGACTAAGACATATGGCAGGAGTTCTGATCAAATATGTCACAAAAGAGGAACTACTTTTCACAATCGTGTTTTAAAAACCCAACCTCATTGACAATCGGGGAAATATAAAATAAAAAAGTACTGTAAGACCAACAATTACACCTTGGAAGTGTCCCCTGGAGAAACTCTCCACCTGTGCTCAGGAACCAGTCCAACAAGTTCATGGTGACATCATTTGTATGAGTTCCCACCCAGCAGCAGCAGACTTCATCGATAAATGATGTTGGGAATACTGGCTATCTGTATATGGGAGAATGAAATTGAACATGTATCTTATATAAGAATCAACTCAAAATGAATTAAGATTTTCTCATAAGACCTTAAATTATAAAACTACTGGAAGAAACATAAGGAAAGAATTTCTTGATATTGGTGTGGACAGTAATTTTTTAGATATGACTCCAAAAGCACAGGCAAGGAAAGTATTAATAGACAAATGGAGTTGAATAAAACTAAAAAAATTGGTTATTCCCTCATGTCCCCTACCACTGTGGGAACTTTTTTGTCCTCTCAATAAATTAAAAAACATAAACCAAAAGCCTAAAAAACTAAAATATTTCTGTGTGGCAAATAAAACAGTGAACAGAAGGAAGACATAAACAACAGATGGGGAGAAAATATTTGAAAATCATATATTAGATTGGGGTTAATATCAAAAATATATAAAGAACTCAAAGTACTGAATAATAAGATGATAAATAGTATAAAAAATTAGGCAACGAGCTTGAATAGACATTAATCCAAAGAAACCATACAAATGGCTGAATATATTATAAAATGCTCAATATAACTTATTGGTTAACCCCAATGACATATCACCTTATATCAGGTAGAATGACTGTTATCCCCCCAAAATGAAAGCTAACAACTTTTGGCAAGGAAGTGGAGAAAAGAAAATCATAGGGCACTTTTGGTGGATATGTAAATTAGTACAGACATCTTGAAAAACTTGGAGTTTCTTCAAACACTAAAACTAGAACTACCATATGATCCAGCAAGCCCAGTACTGTCGATATACACAAAGGAAATGAAAATCATAGACCAAAGAGATATTTGAACTCCCCTGTTCACTGCAGCATTATTTTCAATAGCCAAGATATAAAAGCAACCGAAGTGTCTGTCAACAAATGAACAATAAAGTGACATATGTACACATATATAAAATGTGTCATGGAATGCTACTCTGTCATAAAAAAAATGGAATCTTGTAATGTTACTTCGGCAACTTGGATGGAATTGGAACCCATCATCCTGAGTGAAGTAATGCAGGAATGGAAAACCAAATACCACATGTTCTCACTTATAAATGGGAGTTAAACTAAGGAACTGAAAAGGCAGAATGATACATTGGACATTGGAGATGCAGAAATTTGACAGTAGGGAGATGGAAGAAAAATATCCTATGAGGTACAATGTGCACAAGTGTGCATGCTGGGTACATGTAAAGCCACATTTACACTGCAGCCATGTCACCAAAACCCAAGGTTTCTGGGAGATGCTGATGCAGCTGGTTGATAAACCCTGAGACAAGTGCCCTCATGGGGACCTTCTGAGAACCACTATCTTACCTTTTTTATTCTTTTGGAATACTTTCATGGTATCTTTCAGTGAGGGGACACTCAATTAAGTATTAAGGTGTTTCCTTAACAAAATAATTATCAGATTGCTGCAGAAATTGCAATAATGATCAAAGAATGATGAGGAAAACGTCATGAAGCATCTGATGACAAAGCCTAGTAACAATGCCCAGTTTGAACGCCTCGTGAGCATCCTCACACTCTCAAGCTGACCTCTCCTTCACCTCTCAGTGCCTGTTCTGAGTCCAAATTGGCACTAGTCAAAATAAACTCAACTGGAAGTACGTAAATACGAGCATGTACATTTCTGCACATGTTGTGTACATGCACATATTTGCTTAGAATGTGAACAAGGACTCTAGGAGTGTGATTGTTACTAATGACTGCAGAAAAATGAGGTTAAATTAAATATTGTTGAACAGGTTGTAAATAGGGCAGTGGAGCAAGATGGCAATGGAACCGGTCAGAGTGTGAGAGTCTGTACATGGGTGAGTGTGCATAAAGACTAATCTGCATCAATATGTGTGTGCAAGTGTGTGAGGAAAGGTCCAACTGAGGGGAGACTTAGGATCAAGTGCCCAGGCCCCCCCCCAACAGAAGCAGCCACAATTTTTCTGCTCTGAATTTGGCACCCACAATCCTTAGAAAGATCTGTCATTCCTGGGCACCTCTCAGAAAAAGCCAAGAGAAATCAGCAGTCTCTGGACATTTAGCACCAGCTTACATGACCACCTGTGGTAATGGCCAGGCACAGACTGCAGGGACGACAGAGAAGATGTGGGGAGAAGATCTGAAGTTGAAACTCACCAGAGGAGAAAATGCCAATGGATGCTATTTTGCTGCCATATTCTCTATACTGAGTCCTGCAGTGACCTTCTATAGCTCCTGTGATTCTAGGTAGCCTGCATTAAGAGATCTCTGCACTCCTCTGTGATTACCAATATCTGTCCAGAGAGGATAATCCAAGTACACCATACGGAGAGACTGAAACCCCACCCCCCACATGTAGTCAGAGCAGGAGACCTAGAAGAGGCCAAGTTAGGGTGAGACCTGGAGTCAACCTTCCCCCCTCCCAGCAGTCCATGAAGCCTTGGAGCCATGTGGAGAGCAACTCAACCAGCCTGTGACCTGAGAGCAGTGGGAAGGGGCTAGAGACTAGAACACCCTCCCTACTGCTGCCAAAAGTGGCAGCTTGGGGGTATGTCAGTAAAGTAAGTAAATATATTTTTAAAAAATTTAAACCTTTTTTTTAAAAGGAAAGGAACCCAAAATTCAAATTCTTAAGTGGCCACAAGAGGGATTTTTTTTCTTTCTTTTCTCCTATCTCACATAGCTTTCTGTGAGAGTCCTCTGATTTGATCTACCCCTCCCTATTTCACCTTTTTTTTCTTTGCATATGGGTATATTTGAGGGAGAATGCACCTTCGATTTTTTGTTGTTGTTATTGTTTGTTTTTGTTTTGTTGTTCTATTTAACTGTTTACTTATCTGTTCTTTTGTATGCCTGTCTGTTTATCTACTTATTTATTTTCACCTCCATTTTTCTCCCTTCTCCCATTCTCTGTTTTTTCCTTTTTCTAATCTCATTTTGATTTCAGGGTGGCACACATACACTCCTCTGCATGGACAAATTGCAAGGTGGTGGGAAGTGAGATCCAGGGCCCCACATACCAGTCAGTAGATACTGTGAACTGTAGCTAGCTTCTGAGCAATAGCTCCCCCCTTTACACTTTAATCAAATCTCAAAACTGCAAAAAGACAGCACAACTCCCCATTCCTCAGTCCACCTTCAAAATTGAACAAATCGGGAGGATGTACATAAGTAATAGTAGGGAGCTAACAAGCAAAAATGAAAGGTATGCACCTTAGCACTGAAAAATGGAATTAAAGAGAGGGAAGAAAGAGTTGGGGAAACCATCACAAATGACGAGGAACCAAAAGAAAACACAAGAACTTTCCATACTCCTGGAAAGAGAGCATCTGAGAATACAGATTTCAGAACTCAAAAAGTGAAGAACCAGAATGACTGGTCTCAAACCAATATATCAAGATATTAATAGAGAGAATGAGTAGAAATGAAGAGGGACAACAGGAAAGAATGAAGGAGTTGATAACTGAAATTATGGCAATGAAGAATACCTTAAACAAAAACAGTAACAAACTGGCTAGCATGGAAAGCAGGATTAACCAAGTGGAAGAAGGAATCTCAGTTCTTGAAGATCAAAATATGGAACTAACTCAAAACATAGAAAGGAAGCTTTAAAAGACAGACCAAAGCCTCCAATAGTTGTGTAATTATATCAAAAGCCCAAACTTATGCCTGATTGGCATTCCTGAGTCAGATAGACAGAAATCACCTAAAACAAACATTTTATGAAATTATCCAAAAAAGTACCCTAATCACATCAGAGACATAATGATTAAAACACAAGTGATTCAGAGAACTCCTGCAAACCATCAAATGAGATGACCAAATCCTAAACACATTGTAATTTGCTAATGCAAAGTAGGTATAATGAAAAAATCCTAAAGACAGCAAGAGAGAAGGGTCAGACTACCTACCAAGGAAGATGAATTAGAGTAGCAGTAGATA
>NW_007230184.1:0-3731 GCF_000164805.1 Carlito syrichta | reverse complement strand
GCTTCATCAGTGAGGGATAATTAAAATCGTTCCAAGACATCCAATCCATAAGAACTTATGTTGCCTCCAGACCACCTCTATAAGAAACACTTAAGTAAATATTAAACACAGAAGAAAAGGGAGAAAGAACGACAATGTTCCTCACAAGAGTAAAGGAAAAAAATTGAAAACGCACATGGATCAAACCGGAAAAAAGCCATGGTTTTCTAGCAGAATTCTACAAAACATATAAGGAGGAACTGATACCCAACCTATTCAAAGTAGTCCAGGTGACTGAGAATGGTGACACTCTACCCAAATCATTTTATGAAGGTAACTTCACATTGATACTCAAGCCACGTAAAGATCCAACAAAGAGAACTACAGACCAATATCTTTGATAAACATAGATGCTGAAATTCTCAACAAGATTCTAGCAAACCGGATTCAACAACAAATCTCACAAATCATCCATCATGACCAAGTAGTCCTCATCCCTGGGATGCAAGGCTGGCTCAACATTCATAAGACCCATAAATGTAATTAAATACATCAATAGATGCTAAAACAAAACCACATAATTATATCATTAGATACAGAAAAAGGTTTATATAAAATCCAGGACCACTTCTTGATAAAAACTCTCGAACATCTAGGCATAGGCAGAACATACCTCAAAATAGTATAAGCTATCTATGAGAAATTCGCTGACAGCATACTTCTAAACAGACAAAAATTGGAACCATTTCCCCAGAAAACTGGAACAAGACAAGGATGCCCACTCTCACCCTTCCTGTTCAACATAGTTTTGGAAGTCCTAGCTAGAGCAATCAGAGAAGAAAAGACGATCGGGGGTATTCAAACGGAAAAAGAGAAAGTCAAGATGTCTCTCTTTGCAGATGACATGATTATATACGTTTAAACCCAAGAGAATTTGCCAAAAACCTCCTTGCCTGATAAGTACTTTAGCAAAGTCTCAGGGTATACAATAAATGTACAAAGGAATCGCTTTTCCATACACCAATAATAAACAAACAGAAACTCAAATAAAAAGAACAATTCCATTTACAATAGTCCCCAAAATGAAATACCTTGGCATCTTCTTAACCAGAGACAAAAAAGACCTTTACAATGAAAACTATAAAACACTGCTCAAAGATATCAAAGATGACACAAACACGTGGAAAAATATTCCATGCTCATGGATTGAAAGAACCAACATTGCTAAGATGTCATTTAACCTAAGGCAATCTACAGATTTAATACAGTACACATCAAATTACCAGCAACATCTTCTCAGACCTAGAAAAAACAATACAGGAATTCATATGGAAACATAAATTGCCAAGAATAGCCAAAACAATCCCCAGCAAAAACAAAAATAAACAAAAAAGCAAGCAGGAGGTACCCCACTCTCAGACTTTAAACTATATTATAAAGCTACAATAGTCAAAACAACCAGATATTTGTAAAAAAAACAAAACAAAACAAAACCAGGAATATAGACCAATGGAATAGAATTCAGATTCCAGAAGCAAAACCTCAATTTCTCAACCAACTCATCTTCAACAAAGCCTCCATCACCCACTACTGGGGAGAGGAGAAACTATTCCATAAGTGGTGCTGGGAAAATTGGCTGACCACATGCAGAAGATTGAAACTGGACCCCTACCTATACCCATACACAAAAATTAACTCAAAAATGAATCACAGACCTAAATGTAAAACTTCTAACTGTAAGAACCCTAGAAAATACAGAAGACACTCTTATGGAAATTGGGCCAAAAGATATGAATAGACATGTCTCTAAAAAAGACACACGAGCAGCCAACAGATACATGCAAAAACGTTCAGCCTCACTTGTCATTATGGAGACACAAATTGAAACTACACTGCGATACCACCTAACTCCAGTCAGAATGGCCATCATCAATAACTCAAAAAATAACAGGTGCTGGAGAGGATGTGGCAAAAACGGAACACTTCTACACTGTTGGTGGGAGTGTAAACTAGTACAGTCTGTGGAAATCAGTGTGGCGATTCCTAAAAGTTCTAAACCCCACAATCCCCCTACTGGGAATATACCCAGAAGAACTCAGGTCACTTTATAAGTTTATTGCAGCATTGTTCACAATAGCAAGAACATGGAACAAGCCATGTTGTCCATCAAAAGAGAACTGGATAAAAAAAATGTGGTGCAGATACACAATGGAATATTTACAGCCATAAAGAACAAAATCATGAATTTCACAGCAACCTTGATGGAACTAGAGTTCATAATACTGAATGATCTCTCACAGAAACAAAGAGCTGAGTACCACATATTCTCACTCATAAGTGGACCTTGAACAATACCATAATACTATGAGAAAAGGGTTGAAAGTGATGGGAAACTCTTAGGGGCTTGGGGGAGGGTGGAGAGGTGGGATTGACAGTAGTCAATATCTACCTGGGGAAAGAGGGGCACATCTCATCAATAAGGGTACTTGCACGGTGGATATTTGTATACCTAGTCCTGAATAGTACCCCACAGTTTTAAAATAAAAATTAAAAGAGAAAATAAAAAAATATGGGGTACAATTCAGGGTTAGGTATATAGATGGTCATTGCACAGGTAAAGTTTGGACCTCGTTTTGGTTTCCACTTCACCTGGTTTGAGATCAGATGCCCTTATTGATGTAGTGTGACACCCCCTCCCCTGGCAGTTTCCCTCTGTACCAATCCCTTTTTTATAGTATAATGATAATTGCTCAAGGTCCGCTTATGAGTGAGAACATGTGGTTCTCAGTGCTTTGATTCTGTAATAGATCACCAAGTATGATAGACTCTAAGTTCATCCAAGGTGCTGTGAAGTTCATAATTTTGTTCTTCTTTGGCTACATAGTATTCAATTGTGTATATGCACCACGTTTTAAAAACCAGTCCACTTTCAATGGGTAGCATAATTGGTTCCATGTGTTTGCTATTGTGAATAATGTTGCAACAAGCATGCATGTGCAGGTATCTTTTTCATAGAATGAATTGAGTTCCTCTGGGTATATTAATTTTTTAATTTATTTGTTTTTAAAGATGTGGGGCACAATTCAGGATTAGGTATACAAATGGTCATCATTTCATTTCTTTTATCTTGACTGAGACTGAGAGCTCCTCTTAGTTTTAGAGTTATTTGTATTTCCTCTTCCAGAACTCACTTTTCACAATTCATTTCAGCTATTGGTTTCTTATTGTCATTCTTGGTTTTTTTTTCAGTTGGAGTCTCACTCTGTCGCCCAGACTGGAGTGCAGTGGCCGCTCCCAACCACCGCAGCCTCGACCTGCTGGGCCCCGGCGATCCTTCCGCCTCAGCCTTCCAAGTAGGCAAAATTACAGGCATGCGCTACCACGCCCGGCTGATTTTTTGATTTATTGTAGAGATGAGGTCTCGCTGCCCAGGCGGGTCTCAAACCAGCGGGCTCAGGCAACCCACTCACCACAGCCTCCCAAAGGCATGGGATTACAGGTTGAGCCATTGAGCCCGGCTCTTATTCTCATTCTTAAAAGCTTTTAATGTATTTAAACATTTAGCTCTTTATGCAATAAATGTGGTTGTTGTAAATATTTTTTTGCAATTTTCTTTGGCTTGGTTTTGAAGTTTTGTGAAACCTAGAAGTTGACTTGTGAATTTTCTATTTTTAGCTTTGTGAAATGCTAGAAAGACTTTTCTTCAGGGTAAATACATAAAATAATTATTTAAAAAAGAGAAAAAAGGATCT
>NW_007230183.1:0-465 GCF_000164805.1 Carlito syrichta | reverse complement strand
TCGGTGTTGATATTCATTTTTATTCCACTGTGGTCTGAGAACGTGGACAGGAAGATTTCAACCTTATGAAATTTGTTTATGCTTGATTTATGGCCAAGGATGTGATCAATCTTAGAGTATGTTCCATATGGTGATGGAGTACTCCAATTGTGTACTGTTTTTTTTCAAAATTATCATTTTCTAATTCCTTTCAGCTTTACTTATTTCTAATCCAATTTATTTCTCCCTTCTCTGTTTCTTACTGTGTCATATCCATGTTTATTACCTTGTTCCCGTCCAATTTTACCATCATTTATATGATGATTTAATGTCTCCCTTTCCTCATGTTTTCTTTTTTTTGCTGGGTCATGATTCACATCCTGTTTTCTTTCCTTCTGTTCTCTAAAGTTTTCATATCTTTCACTGTGTTCATGCTTGTCAGAGATGATTACTTCATCGTGTTTTTAAAATGATTACTTTGTCCTA
>NW_007230182.1:0-655 GCF_000164805.1 Carlito syrichta | reverse complement strand
CCGGCCACCATAGCCTCACCTGCTGGTCTCTGGTGATCCTTCTGCCTCAGCCTTCCGAGTAGCCAGAATTATAGGCGCGCACTACCATGCCTGGCTAATTTTTTGATTTATTGTAGAGATGAGGTCTCGCCTGCCCAGACGGGTCATAAACCCATGGGCTCAGGCAATCCACTCACCTCAGCCTCCCAAAGGTGTGGGATTACAGGCTGAGCCACCGAGTCCGGAAGTGGGTAAATATTAAATCTATAGGTTTCTTCATGTGAGGATGAAACATGAAGGTGTGTATTGGTATCACGAGGAGCAAAGTGTTCCCAATAAAACCAATCCCAAGCTGAGAAAGAATATTCCCAGAATAGTACCAGTTGAAACTATTGGTTTCATGGGCGTCTTCTAGTTTGCACTGAATCTTACACGCTTAAAAAGGAACATAGATGGCTTGTGAATTTTACAGAAATAAACAGAATATTTAAACTGTGTATGAGGTGTGATCACTCTTTTCTGCAGGAAGTGCAAATGCTCTATAAGAATGTTCAAGACATTGAGAATTACGTCTAGAGGCACATGGATTCTTGATGTCGATTCAGTAGAATACAAGTGTTAAGATAAAGCATAGCTTATTTACAAAAAACATGACTGCAAATTATTTTCTGAGAAT
>NW_007230181.1:0-454 GCF_000164805.1 Carlito syrichta | reverse complement strand
CCTTCCTACACTCTGTTAGAATGTAAATCCCATGAGGATAGTGTGTGATTTTATATCTCAACATAATGTCAACCTATATCAAATGCTATGACAATTTCTGGCACACAGTAGATGCCTAAATAAATATATTTAAAACAAAAAAGGAAGGAAGGAAAGAAGGGGGGAAGGAAGGAGGTAGATGAGGAGTTGAGGAAGGAAGGAAGGGAAGGAGAAAGAAGGAAGAAAGAAAGAAAGAAAAGAGAAAGCCAGTTTTCCATGAAGTTGTTTCATGTAACCTCTATAGACATGAATAGGGAAAAGGACAGGTGTTTTAAGCAAACTTATAATTCATGAACATCTAAATTTACATAACGGTGTGTGTTGAAAGGTGATTTTTCCACTTTACAAAATTATCCATCATAAGATTTTTTAAACAGCCTTCCCAGATTTATTTAAAATAATATTTTATTGATTA
>NW_007230180.1:0-662 GCF_000164805.1 Carlito syrichta | reverse complement strand
CACCCTCCATGAAATGGGCAAATGTGTTGAAAGACTCTTAAAAAAAAAAATCACTGAGGCCAAAGGCAGCCTCTTACAACAATGCTAGTTGGTACACTGAAGCTGATGGGTTCCTAGAAAACTTACCTAGTGAGGGAAACCTGTACTATAAGGAACCCACCCTCTAAAAGATCATTCTTTTTTGGGGGCATCCCTCCATATAGCCCTTAATGGTCAAAGATATCAGAAATTACACCAGGAAGTCTATTATTTTTTCAAGTTTATAATAATGATGCTAAATTGCTCACTGTGCTTAAAACAATCTTGGAATGAAAGTCTTATTATTTTGTTAGGCTCAATGCTTAGAATTGGAACTTCTGGGACACTCAAGTACTTAAAAAATTTTTAAAAATATTACTGTACTGTCCTATAACATGATGAATAATTACCTAACTTACCTGTGAATATATGTGGGCTGGTTATAGATCAAGAATATAATTTAAATACCTAAAAGGACATTTCATTTTTAGGCTTAAAGTAAGTATCTCCTAAAGTAGGCCAGGGATTAAGTCAACAGAAAAACAATCTCACTGGACAAAGAGTCAAATCCTGATTCTGGTAGTTATTAGTTATACAAACTTGGGAAAGTACTATATTGTCTCAAAGCCTCAGGCTCATACTTA
>NW_007230179.1:0-3550 GCF_000164805.1 Carlito syrichta | reverse complement strand
GGATTACAGGTTGAGCCACCAAACCCGGCATCCTTTCATTTTGTAAAGATATTAATTGCAGTGCACACAAATTCAGAAGTTTTATCTTTCTGGTGCATTTGCCTCTTTACCAATATGAAACATCCCTCTTTAACTCTAATAGTGCTTCTTAGAGATAAAGTATCCTTTATCTAATATGAATATAGCAACAACATGGTGTATACTTCACCTTAAAATTATCTGTGCTTACATTTAAAGTGAATGTCTTCAAGGTGCATTTGAGATTTGTTTTGTTATTCAGTCTGGCAATTCTCATCTTTTAACTGCTTGATTTAATTGTCTAAATTAATACTTTTGTATTTAATAAAATGATTAATATATTTGAGTTTAAATCTGTCATCTCATTATATTTTCTACTGGTTTCACCTATTCTGTTTTCTTATATGGGTTTTCACATGGCAGAATTTTATGTTATGAGTAAAGCCAAATATGTTGAAAACAACATGTTAATTGCAGCACCTCATATCAAACCCAAATATAATGCTTTTTGGTGCTCAGTTTCTATAATTCTCTATTATTAAAACTGCTTGCTTTTAGTTATATGCCATATCATAATTCAAGTCACTGCAATAAAAAAGTGAAGCAATTTTATTTTTGAGTGATTTTGAATTCATCATTTAAAACATATGATAGATACAATAGATGTACCTGGCTCATAAAAGTAAAAATTCTATTTTGTAATTATTATAGAAAATTTTGAAATCTACTTTAAAATTTGTGCTACTTTAAACTCTGTGGGGATATGCATTCTGTAGTAATGAAACTATACTATAATATGTTAAATGTCTTCCCCAGGAGAATGTCTTTCTTAGCATAATAGAATAAGGGCTCTGTCTGAGAGTTAGGCACTCTTATGAAATGTCTGCTTTGGGAGGCTGAGATGAGTGGATTGCTTAAGCCCGTGGGTTCGAGACCCGTCTGGGCAACTTGGTGAGACCTCAGCTCTACAATAAATAAAAAAAATCAGCCAAGTATGGTAGCGTGTGCCTGTAATTCCAGCTACTCGGAAGGCTGAGGCGAAGGATCGCCGGAGCCCAGCAGATCGATGCTGCAGTGGCGGGAAGTGGCCACTGCAGCACTCCAGTGTGGGCAGCAGAGTGAGACTCCAACTCAAAAAAAAAAAAAAAAGGAAATTTCTGCAAGCCAATGCCATTCTAAAATTAAAATCTATGGCCATAATTCAATATCTCAGAGAAAAAGAAAAAAAACACGTTTTCCAACATAATTGTGTTTTAAACAATCTAATTAAAGGGATTCCATTCTCAAAAAAAAGTCAAAATGAGACAGAAAAGTAGTAACTGATTTTATCAAGCAATAGAAAACAAAAATATTGCCTTTTTTTTAGATGACATGAAAAATCTAATAACAAAATCCTCCTAAAATCAGATACTTCTAAGTTACAACTAAATCTCTTTGAAAAGTACAAGAAGAAAGGGAAGAAAGAAGAGAACTTTACATTTATAGGAAGAGACTAAAATATTGAAAGTTGGCTGTAAATAAGCCAGAGTACAGGGCAAGTTAAATAAGTAAATAATTTGGCTGAACTCCCTATGTTATAGCATGTCTTCTTTAAAACTTAGGTAAAGAGATTTTGTGGTCATGGCAAAAACAAAAAACAAAAAACAACAACACTGATTCCTAATTTTAGAAAACTTGTAAAAGAAGACATAAAGTTATCTTTGACAATTTAAAAAGGACATTTTTAGTGCTTGACTCTTCAGGAAGCTTTTAAAACTATGAGCACATGTTAAGGTAGACTGTTGATACTCTCTCTGTTTGCCTCGTTTCACCACTTTCTTTTTTGTTTCTATTCCTGTTGGCATCAGATGGATGATTTTCAGACACCATGCTCAAATCATAAGTTTGCTACATTTTCAGTTTACACTGACATTCAAAATTTTACTGAATGGTCACTTCTTCACTAAGAGTCATTTTTGGAAAAATCACTTTAGGAAAGTCAGTGCATGTGGGATATTAGTCCTAGGACCCACAAAGCAGGTGTGTCTAGCCTCTCCCTAGTCCAGCCATCCATTGTCTTGCACTCTCTTTCCAGCTAAGGCATGGGTTCTCATTCTCCCTGTTCACTCATTCCCATTATTTCCATATATAGCTTAGTAAAAACTACAAATCAATGCATGCCATGACCTGTGTGGAAGCACCAAAAACTATTGAAAGTATAATTATTAAACCTTCAAATGCCAAACATATTTCCTTTACCAGAAGCACAGTTTCTAAAGCTGGGAAAACTGAAGGATGTGATATCATACACATTCACAGAATAAACTAGACATCTTAATAGATAGAGAGTGTGTCATTTTTTAAAAGGCCAACTCTTTGGCCTTACCCTCAGGTGGAGTAGGTGGTTAAAAAACAAAGTGTATTTTGAGCATCTCAGAAGCCACCTAACCAGCCCTAAAGTATAAGGGGGTACCCCAAAAACCCCAGAGGTTAATTTGTAAGGAATTTTGTATTTATTCTTGCAGGTTTAATCTTCAGTCACCTTCTAAGTACTCTGTTTGATATGATACACCCATCAAGATGCTTTTTCCACTGCTCAAAACAGTTTTTGAGCTCATCAACTTTGATGGTTTTTAGTGCTTCTGCTGTTTTTTGTTTCACTTCTTCCACATGGGCAAAACTTTTCCTTTGAGGACTTTTTCATCCAGGGGACACACAAAAAAAGTTGAATGGTGTGATATCTGGCGAATAGGGAGGGTGGGGCACAGGAGTCAAGCTGCGTTTGGTCAAAAACTGCTGAACACTCAATGCAGTGTGGGCAGATGCACTCGTAAATCACCCTCCATGAAATGGGCAAATGTGTTGAAAGACTCTCAAAAAAAAAAAAATCACTGAGGCCAAAGGCAGCCTCTTACAACAATGCTAGTTGGTACACTGAAGCTGATGGGTTCCTAGAAAACTTACCTAGTGAGGGAAGCCTGTAATATAAGGAACCCACCCTCTAAAAGATCATTCTTTTTTGGGGGCATCCCTCCATATAGCCCTTAATGGTCAAAGATATCAGAAATTACACCAGGAAGTCTATTATTTTTTTCAAGTTTATAATAATGATGCTAAATTGCTCACTGTGCTTAAAACAATCTTGGAATGAAAGTCTTATTATTTTGTTAGGCTCAATGCTTAGAATTGGAACTTCTGGGACACTCAAGTACTTAAAAATTTTTTTAAAATATTACTGTACTGTCCTATAACATGATGAATAATTACCTAACTTACCTGTGAATATATGTGGGCTGGTTATAGATCAAGAATATAATTTAAATACCTAAAAGGACATTTCATTTTTAGGCTTAAAGTAAGTTATCTCCTAAAGTAGGCCAGGGATTAAGTCAACAGAAAAACAATCTCACTGGACAAAGAGTCAAATCCTGATTCTGGTAGTTATTAGTTATACAAACTTGGGAAAGTGGTATATTGTCTCAAAGCCTCAGGCTCATACTTAAAATTATGTAGTGCACCAAGGGTTTCTCTGGTGCTCTTCTGCCTTTGCGAT
>NW_007230178.1:0-3551 GCF_000164805.1 Carlito syrichta | reverse complement strand
GGATTACAGGTTGAGCCACCAAACCCGGCATCCTTTCATTTTGTAAAGATATTAATTGCAGTGCACACAAATTCAGAAGTTTTATCTTTCTGGTGCATTTGCCTCTTTACCAATATGAAACATCCCTCTTTAACTCTAATAGTGCTTCTTAGAGATAAAGTATCCTTTATCTAATATGAATATAGCAACAACATGGTGTATACTTCACCTTAAAATTATCTGTGCTTACATTTAAAGTGAATGTCTTCAAGGTGCATTTGAGATTTGTTTTGTTATTCAGTCTGGCAATTCTCATCTTTTAACTGCTTGATTTAATTGTCTAAATTAATACTTTTGTATTTAATAAAATGATTAATATATTTGAGTTTAAATCTGTCATCTCATTATATTTTCTACTGGTTTCACCTATTCTGTTTTCTTATATGGGTTTTCACATGGCAGAATTTTATGTTATGAGTAAAGCCAAATATGTTGAAAACAACATGTTAATTGCAGCACCTCATATCAAACCCAAATATAATGCTTTTTGGTGCTCAGTTTCTATAATTCTCTATTATTAAAACTGCTTGCTTTTAGTTATATGCCATATCATAATTCAAGTCACTGCAATAAAAAAGTGAAGCAATTTTATTTTTGAGTGATTTTGAATTCATCATTTAAAACATATGATAGATACAATAGATGTACCTGGCTCATAAAAGTAAAAATTCTATTTTGTAATTATTATAGAAAATTTTGAAATCTACTTTAAAATTTGTGCTACTTTAAACTCTGTGGGGATATGCATTCTGTAGTAATGAAACTATACTATAATATGTTAAATGTCTTCCCCAGGAGAATGTCTTTCTTAGCATAATAGAATAAGGGCTCTGTCTGAGAGTTAGGCACTCTTATGAAATGTCTGCTTTGGGAGGCTGAGATGAGTGGATTGCTTAAGCCCGTGGGTTCGAGACCCGTCTGGGCAACTTGGTGAGACCTCAGCTCTACAATAAATAAAAAAAATCAGCCAAGTATGGTAGCGTGTGCCTGTAATTCCAGCTACTCGGAAGGCTGAGGCGAAGGATCGCCGGAGCCCAGCAGATCGATGCTGCAGTGGCGGGAAGTGGCCACTGCAGCACTCCAGTGTGGGCAGCAGAGTGAGACTCCAACTCAAAAAAAAAAAAAAAAGGAAATTTCTGCAAGCCAATGCCAATCTAAAATTAAAATCTATGGCCATAATTCAATATCTCAGAGAAAAGAAAAAAACACGTTTTCCAACATAATTGTGTTTTAAACAATCTAATTAAAGGGATTCCATTCTCAAAAAAAAGTCAAAATGAGACAGAAAAGTAGTAACTGATTTTATCAAGCAATAGAAAACAAAAATATTGCCTTTTTTTTAGATGACATGAAAAATCTAATAACAAAATCCTCCTAAAATCAGATACTTCTAAGTTACAACTAAATCTCTTTGAAAAGTACAAGAAGAAAGGGAAGAAAGAAGAGAACTTTACATTTATAGGAAGAGACTAAAATATTGAAAGTTGGCTGTAAATAAGCCAGAGTACAGGGCAAGTTAAATAAGTAAATAATTTGGCTGAACTCCCTATGTTATAGCATGTCTTCTTTAAAACTTAGGTAAAGAGATTTTGTGGTCATGGCAAAAACAAAAAACAAAAAACAACAACACTGATTCCTAATTTTAGAAAACTTGTAAAAGAAGACATAAAGTTATCTTTGACAATTTAAAAAGGACATTTTTAGTGCTTGACTCTTCAGGAAGCTTTTAAAACTATGAGCACATGTTAAGGTAGACTGTTGATACTCTCTCTGTTTGCCTCGTTTCACCACTTTCTTTTTTGTTTCTATTCCTGTTGGCATCAGATGGATGATTTTCAGACACCATGCTCAAATCATAAGTTTGCTACATTTTCAGTTTACACTGACATTCAAAATTTTACTGAATGGTCACTTCTTCACTAAGAGTCATTTTTGGAAAAATCACTTTAGGAAAGTCAGTGCATGTGGGATATTAGTCCTAGGACCCACAAAGCAGGTGTGTCTAGCCTCTCCCTAGTCCAGCCATCCATTGTCTTGCACTCTCTTTCCAGCTAAGGCATGGGTTCTCATTCTCCCTGTTCACTCATTCCCATTATTTCCATATATAGCTTAGTAAAAACTACAAATCAATGCATGCCATGACCTGTGTGGAAGCACCAAAAACTATTGAAAGTATAATTATTAAACCTTCAAATGCCAAACATATTTCCTTTACCAGAAGCACAGTTTCTAAAGCTGGGAAAACTGAAGGATGTGATATCATACACATTCACAGAATAAACTAGACATCTTAATAGATAGAGAGTGTGTCATTTTTTAAAAGGCCAACTCTTTGGCCTTACCCTCAGGTGGAGTAGGTGGTTAAAAAACAAAGTGTATTTTGAGCATCTCAGAAGCCACCTAACCAGCCCTAAAGTATAAGGGGGTACCCCAAAAACCCCAGAGGTTAATTTGTAAGGAATTTTGTATTTATTCTTGCAGGTTTAATCTTCAGTCACCTTCTAAGTACTCTGTTTGATATGATACACCCATCAAGATGCTTTTTCCACTGCTCAAAACAGTTTTTGAGCTCATCAACTTTGATGGTTTTTAGTGCTTCTGCTGTTTTTTGTTTCACTTCTTCCACATGGGCAAAACTTTTCCTTTGAGGACTTTTTCATCCAGGGGACACACAAAAAAAGTTGAATGGTGTGATATCTGGCGAATAGGGAGGGTGGGGCACAGGAGTCAAGCTGCGTTTGGTCAAAAACTGCTGAACACTCAATGCAGTGTGGGCAGATGCACTCGTAAATCACCCTCCATGAAATGGGCAAATGTGTTGAAAGACTCTCCAAAAAAAAAAAAAAATCACTGAGGCCAAAGGCAGCCTCTTACAACAATGCTAGTTGGTACACTGAAGCTGATGGGTTCCTAGAAAACATACCTAGTGAGGGAAGCCTGTACTATAAGGAACCCACCCTCTAAAAGATCATTCTTTTTTGGGGGCATCCCTCCATATAGCCCTTAATGGTCAAAGATATCAGAAATTACACCAGGAAGTCTATTATTTTTTTCAAGTTTATAATAATGATGCTAAATTGCTCACTGTGCTTAAAACAATCTTGGAATGAAAGTCTTATTATTTTGTTAGGCTCAATGCTTAGAATTGGAACTTCTGGGACACTCAAGTACTTAAAAATTTTTTTAAAATATTACTGTACTGTCCTATAACATGATGAATAATTACCTAACTTACCTGTGAATATATGTGGGCTGGTTATAGATCAAGAATATAATTTAAATACCTAAAAGGACATTTCATTTTTAGGCTTAAAGTAAGTTATCTCCTAAAGTAGGCCAGGGATTAAGTCAACAGAAAAACAATCTCACTGGACAAAGAGTCAAATCCTGATTCTGGTAGTTATTAGTTATACAAACTTGGGAAAGTGGTATATTGTCTCAAAGCCTCAGGCTCATACTTAAAATTATGTAGTGCACCAAGGGTTTCTCTGGTGCTCTTCTGCCTTTGCGAT
>NW_007230177.1:0-3591 GCF_000164805.1 Carlito syrichta | reverse complement strand
GGATTACAGGTTGAGCCACCAAACCCGGCATCCTTTCATTTTGTAAAGATATTAATTGCAGTGCACACAAATTCAGAAGTTTTATCTTTCTGGTGCATTTGCCTCTTTACCAATATGAAACATCCCTCTTTAACTCTAATAGTGCTTCTTAGAGATAAAGTATCCTTTATCTAATATGAATATAGCAACAACATGGTGTATACTTCACCTTAAAATTATCTGTGCTTACATTTAAAGTGAATGTCTTCAAGGTGCATTTGAGATTTGTTTTGTTATTCAGTCTGGCAATTCTCATCTTTTAACTGCTTGATTTAATTGTCTAAATTAATACTTTTGTATTTAATAAAATGATTAATATATTTGAGTTTAAATCTGTCATCTCATTATATTTTCTACTGGTTTCACCTATTCTGTTTTCTTATATGGGTTTTCACATGGCAGAATTTTATGTTATGAGTAAAGCCAAATATGTTGAAAACAACATGTTAATTGCAGCACCTCATATCAAACCCAAATATAATGCTTTTTGGTGCTCAGTTTCTATAATTCTCTATTATTAAAACTGCTTGCTTTTAGTTATATGCCATATCATAATTCAAGCCACTGCAATAAAAAAGTGAAGCAATTTTATTTTTGAGTGATTTTGAATTCATCATTTAAAACATATGATAGATACAATAGATGTACCTGGCTCATAAAAGTAAAAATTCTATTTTGTAATTATTATAGAAAATTTTGAAATCTACTTTAAAATTTGTGCTACTTTAAACTCTGTGGGGATATGCATTCTGTAGTAATGAAACTATACTATAATATGTTAAATGTCTTCCCCAGGAGAATGTCTTTCTTAGCATAATAGAATAAGGGCTCTGTCTGAGAGTTAGGCACTCTTATGAAATGTCTGCTTTGGGAGGCTGAGATGAGTGGATTGCTTAAGCCCGTGGGTTCGAGACCCGTCTGGGCAACTTGGTGAGACCTCATCTCTACAATAAATAAAAAAAATCAGCCAAGTATGGTAGCGTGTGCCTGTAATTCCAGCTACTCGGAAGGCTGAGGCGGAAGGATCGCCGGAGCCCAGCAGATCGATGCTGCAGTGGCGGGAAGTGGCCACTGCAGCACTCCAGTGTGGGCAGCAGAGTGAGACTCCAACTCAAAAAAAAAAAAAAAAGGAAATTTCTGCAAGCCAATGCCAATCTAAAATTAAAATCTATGGCCATAATTCAATATCTCAGAGAAAAGAAAAAAACACGTTTTCCAACATAATTGTGTTTTAAACAATCTAATTAAAGGGATTCCATTCTCAAAAAAAAGTCAAAATGAGACAGAAAAGTAGTAACTGATTTTATCAAGCAATAGAAAACAAAAATATTGCCTTTTTTTTAGATGACATGAAAAATCTAATAACAAAATCCTCCTAAAATCAGATACTTCTAAGTTACAACTAAATCTCTTTGAAAAGTACAAGAAGAAAGGGAAGAAAGAAGAGAACTTTACATTTATAGGAAGAGACTAAAATATTGAAAGTTGGCTGTAAATAAGCCAGAGTACAGGGCAAGTTAAATAAGTAAATAATTTGGCTGAACTCCCTATGTTATAGCATGTCTTCTTTAAAACTTAGGTAAAGAGATTTTGTGGTCATGGCAAAAACAAAAAACAAAAAACAACAACACTGATTCCTAATTTTAGAAAACTTGTAAAAGAAGACATAAAGTTATCTTTGACAATTTAAAAAGGACATTTTTAGTGCTTGACTCTTCAGGAAGCTTTTAAAACTATGAGCACATGTTAAGGTAGACTGTTGATACTCTCTCTGTTTGCCTCGTTTCACCACTTTCTTTTTTGTTTCTATTCCTGTTGGCATCAGATGGATGATTTTCAGACACCATGCTCAAATCATAAGTTTGCTACATTTTCAGTTTACACTGACATTCAAAATTTTACTGAATGGTCACTTCTTCACTAAGAGTCATTTTTGGAAAAATCACTTTAGGAAAGTCAGTGCATGTGGGATATTAGTCCTAGGACCCACAAAGCAGGTGTGTCTAGCCTCTCCCTAGTCCAGCCATCCATTGTCTTGCACTCTCTTTCCAGCTAAGGCATGGGTTCTCATTCTCCCTGTTCACTCATTCCCATTATTTCCATATATAGCTTAGTAAAAACTACAAATCAATGCATGCCATGACCTGTGTGGAAGCACCAAAAACTATTGAAAGTATAATTATTAAACCTTCAAATGCCAAACATATTTCCTTTACCAGAAGCACAGTTTCTAAAGCTGGGAAAACTGAAGGATGTGATATCATACACATTCACAGAATAAACTAGACATCTTAATAGATAGAGAGTGTGTCATTTTTTAAAAGGCCAACTCTTTGGCCTTACCCTCAGGTGGAGTAGGTGGTTAAAAAACAAAGTGTATTTTGAGCATCTCAGAAGCCACCTAACCAGCCCTAAAGTATAAGGGGGTACCCCAAAAACCCCAGAGGTTAATTTGTAAGGAATTTTGTATTTATTCTTGCAGGTTTAATCTTCAGTCACCTTCTAAGTACTCTGTTTGATATGATACACCCATCAAGATGCTTTTTCCACTGCTCAAAACAGTTTTTGAGCTCATCAACTTTGATGGTTTTTAGTGCTTCTGCTGTTTTTTGTTTCACTTCTTCCACATGGGCAAAACTTTTCCTTTGAGGACTTTTTCATCCAGGGGACACACAAAAAAAGTTGAATGGTGTGATATCTGGCGAATAGGGAGGGTGGGGCACAGGAGTCAAGCTGCGTTTGGTCAAAAACTGCTGAACACTCAATGCAGTGTGGGCAGATGCACTCGTAAATCACCCTCCATGAAATGGGCAAATGTGTTGAAAGACTCTCAAAAAAAAAAAAATCACTGAGGCCAAAGGCAGCCTCTTACAACAATGCTAGTTGGTACACTGAAGCTGATGGGTTCCTAGAAAACTTACCTAGTGAGGGAAGCCTGTAATATAAGGAACCCACCCTCTAAAAGATCATTCTTTTTTGGGGGCATCCCTCCATATAGCCCTTAATGGTCAAAGATATCAGAAATTACACCAGGAAGTCTATTATTTTTTTCAAGTTTATAATAATGATGCTAAATTGCTCACTGTGCTTAAAACAATCTTGGAATGAAAGTCTCATTATTTTGTTAGGCTCAATGCTTAGAATTGGAACTTCTGGGACACTCAAGACTTAAAAATTTTTTAAAAATATTACTGTACTGTCCTATAACATGATGAATAATTACCTAACTTACCTGTGAATATATGTGGGCTGGTTATAGATCAAGAATATAATTTAAATACCTAAAAGGACATTTCATTTTTAGGCTTAAAGTAAATTATCTCCTAAAGTAGGCCAGGGATTAAGTCAACAGAAAAACAATCTCACTGGACAAAGAGTCAAATCCTGATTCTGGTAGTTATTAGTTATACAAACTTGGGAAAGTGGTCTATTGTCTCAAAGCCTCAGGCTCATACTTAAAATTATGTAGTGCACCAAGGGTTTCTCTGGTGCTCTTCTGCCTTTGCGATTTTATGATAGGAGTGGAAAATTTGAAAAGTCAACGTGGACATT
>NW_007230176.1:0-577 GCF_000164805.1 Carlito syrichta | reverse complement strand
ACTGCCATAGATAGGAATTTCTCAGATGGATCTGGGCAAAATAAATTGAAAAACTTCTGGAATGAATTCACCTTCTAGATGCCATTAAGAAATTTTTTGATTTACAGGGAAAGATACAAATATCAACATTCACGGGAGTTTTAAAGAAGTTGTTTCCACCCCTGGTGGATGACTTTGAGGGGTTTGAAACTTGAGTTGAGGAAGTCATTGCAAATGTGATGGAAATAACTAGAGAACTAGAATTAGAAGTGGGGCCTGAAGATGGGACTGAATTTCTGCAATCTCGTGATAAACTTGAATGGAAAAGAGTTGCTTCTTCTGAATAAGCAAAGAAAGGAGATTCTTGAAGTAGAATCTATTCCTGGTGAAGATGCTGGCAGCGATGTTGAGATGACTACAAGAGATTTGGAATATGACATAAACTTGTTGATTAAGCAGCGGCAGGGTTTGAGAGGTTTGACTTCAATTTTGAAAGTTCTACTGTGAATATAATCTATCAAACAGCATCTCATGCAACAGAGAAAATCTTTTCATGAAAGGAAGAGTCACTCAATTTGGCAAACATAATTATGTTATT
>NW_007230175.1:0-620 GCF_000164805.1 Carlito syrichta | reverse complement strand
CCTTTAATATATCATAGTCATACATATTTTGGCGTACATGTGATATTTTGATATATGTATACAGTGTGTAATGATCAAATCAAGGTCATTGGGATATCCATCACCTCACTTATCTTTTCGTTGTTTTGGAAACATACAGTTCATCTAGCTATTGTGAAATCATAATAAATTATTGTTAACTATAATGTTCCTATTGTACTACCTAATACTAGAACATATTCCTTCCATCTGACTGTATTTTGTAACCATTAGCCAACTTCTCTTCGTCCCCACAACCCACCTTCCCTTCCCACCTCTGGTAACCACTCTTCTACTCTCTACCTCCACAAGATTTACTATTTTAGCTTCCACATGTGAGTGATAACATATTATATTTATCTTTGTGCCTGGCTTATTTCACTTGACATATTTTCCTCCAGGATCATACATGTCACAAAGGGCAAGATTCTCTTCTTTTGTTTGATGGGTACATGGTATTTCATTGTATGTATATACCACATTTTCTTTATCCATTTATTTGTTGGTGGATACTTAGGTCGATTTCTTATCTTGGCTATTATAAATAATGCTACAGTTAACATGGGAGTGCAAATATCTTTTCCATGTACTAATTTATATCT
>NW_007230174.1:0-4201 GCF_000164805.1 Carlito syrichta | reverse complement strand
ATTTATTCCCCAATGCGGTATATGCATGACTGTATGCTCATGTCATACTGTTTTATTTACTCTAGCTTTGTAATATACTTTGAAATCAGGAAGTGCAATGTCTCCAGCTTTGTTCTTTTTTTTTTTTTTTCCCAAGGTTATTTTGGCATTCAATGTCATCAATCTCTAGGTAAAGTTATTTTATTTATTCCTGTAAAAATTGCCTCCTAAATTTTGCTTCAAATGATACTAATACGTAAATTGCTTTGGTTACTGCAAACATTTTAACAATATTGTCTTCCAATTTTGAACAAAATGTCATTCCATTTGTTTACCTCTTTCTTACTTTTTTCAATATTTCACTGTTTTCATTGTATATTCCTTCTACTTCCAAACTTAGTTTACTCCCTGATATTTTATTATTTTTTATTATTTTGAAAATGGGATTGTTTGCTTAATTTCACTTTCAAGTTTTTTGTGTGTATATGAAAACCCCATCTAATTTTATATATTTATTAAATGTCTTGTAACTTTCCTGAATTCATTTTTAATTCTAACAATTTTTGGTGGCCTCTGTTAGGTTTTATATATACATATGTAAGACTATGTCATTTCCAAACAGAAACAATCTTACTTCATTTATACAATTATGCATCTAATTATTTTATTTTTCTTGTGTAATTGATCAGATTAGAACTTCCAGCGCTATGATGAATATAGGTTGGAGAGCGGGCATCCTTGTCTCATTCCCAATCTTAATGCAGACACTTTCAGCTTTTCACTATTGATTTTGGTGCCAGCTGTCACCTTGACTCTACTTAGCTCTAATGACACCATTGCTTCATGGTTCAGAATATAATCTATTTTGATTCATGGTTTGCAAATCTGTATGGGGTGTTCTAGAAATTTTATATTATGTTGTTTAAAATTTTTCTGTCTTTTCCGATTTTCTTTCTACTTTTTGATCCATTATTGAAATATTGAAATATTACTGTAATTGAAATTTTTCTATATCTCCTAGTAGTCAAAAAAGTTTTGCCTCATATATTTTGAGGTGTTCTAAGCATAAACACTAACATGTGTACTCTTGATGAAATAACATTTCAATTATGGTGAAATTACCTTTGATATTCCTGTTACTATTCTTTGCCTTGAAATATATTTTAAAATAGTACAACCATTTCAGCTTCCTTTTGCTTGCAGTTAACATTTTGTAAATTTTTCCTTCATTTTTCTTTATATCCATCTATATAATTTTAATTTTAAAAAATGCTAGTAGGCCGATAATATTGGGTTTTTCTTTTCCATCAAATCCTACTTTTTCTGCCTTTTATTTGAGTGTTTATGTCATTTATATTTAATGTCAGTGATTGGGATAATGTTGGGTTTAATCTGCCAATTGTTTGATGTGCCATTTTGTTCTAAATGTAATGGTTCAAATTTTTTTCTGTTTCTGATGTTGTTTGTGGAATATTTGAGTTATTTTAATGAATCTACAGATTCCGTCTGTACTCTCAGTTCCATGTCTTCACCTCAGGGAGTGCACCAGGGTCTGTTTACATTTCCCTTTGATGGGTCATGGTTGAGTAATTCTCTCAAAGTATGCTGAAACAGTCACAGAATCAATCTTTAAATATATATAAAGATTAATTTATATATATAAATCTTGGTAGAAAGTAAGTATAGTTTATCAAGGTTCAGCAAAGCTCAAAAGTGACTATGCTTGTTAGAGAGCCAATGGTCGGCCATTACTCTTTGGGAAGCATCTATTCACCCCTCATCTCCCAACACGTCTCCAGGGCTTGGCACCATATAGCCCTTAGAATCATTAGAGCAGTAGGCTCCATCACAGCATGGAGAATGGGGAGATGGCCTTGCTTGGCCTTCGTTCGACCCAGGGAGGAACTTTGGAAAAGAGAGAACCGTTTGTCAAAGTTTTGAGCAATAGGCAAGTGTGAATCTGTGAGTTAATTTCTTACTCAGTTATACATGCAACTTGAGAATTTTCAAGCATTCACCTTGAGATTTTAAACAAAAGCTGAAAGATAGCTCATGTCTGGTGATTCGGTTTTCTATTATATTAAAAATATTTCAATTGCAGTGTAATCCACTTCTTTTCTGAGATGTTGATTATTGAACACATGGTCTTTAAAAAGACTTTTCCAGAATTCCATCTGAGTAGTATCAATGACTCCGGTATCTCCTTTATACAGGTTGGCCCAGTAATAGTCTTATGAGACTTGAGTTCTTTGCAATTATTTTTCTGATAGCAATAGGTTTGGGAATTATAGAAAATAAATGATCTTAAAAATAAATGATTGGGGCAACCCCTTCGGGTCCCTTCTCACTGTGGGAGCTTCTCGTCCTCTCAATAAATCCTGCTTTCTCAAAATAAATAAATAAATGAATGATTAACTGAACTTGTATGTTTTAATGTTAATATTTACTTATGCAAATTTACAATCTTTAAAATATAATTGCATCTAAAAACAGTCTAAAATTATCACTTGTTGATTTGGTACACGTGCATTATTATTGAAACTGGCTTATGGAAACTAAAATGAATAATATGTGATTGTCAAAGGATGGTGTTCTAGTTTGTATTATTGGGGTTTTTTGTAATTAATCACTTAAATAGTAAAATATTTCTCATAAATTGAAAGATATTTTATCTTTAAAAAAAGTAGAAAGTAAGTATAGTTCCTATTACTCTGCCTTTTTTTCTTTTGTTTTTTGAGTTGGAGTCTCACTCTGTCACCCAGACTGGAGTGCAGTGGCCACTCCCGGTCACCGCAGCCTTGACCTTCTGGGCTCCGACGATCCTTCCGCCTCAGCCTTCCAAGTACCTGGAACTACAGGCATGCACTACCACACCCAGCTAATTTTTGATTTATTGTAGAGATGAGGTCTTGCCAAGTTGCCCAGGTGGGTCTCGAGCCCATGGGCTCAGGCAATCCACTCACCTCAGCCTCCCAAAGCGAGGGATTACAGGGTGAGCCACCAAGCCCGGCTTACTCTGTCTTGATTGGAAAAAAAAATGCATGTCTATTTCTAAGTAGTTTTAGGATACATTAGCAAGTATGGTCTCACAGGTAAAGAATCTCAAAAGTTATCATCTTTTTTAACAAAAAAATTCCCATGTCTATTTCTGAATACCCTTAGTTTATTTTAGCAAGTATTCAAGACTCAAAAAGTTATTTTTAAAACCTCGCTAAGTTCTTTTTTGTTTTAATAAGGCTAGCCTTTTCCCCAGTTAGTGTCAACTGCCTCCTCCTTTGCTCCTCATAATACTAAACTAGCAGGACTTGCACAATTACTTAAACAAAATGAGCATCACTGATATGTGATTTAAAAAAGCTAAAGTAAGCAACTTGTCTTATTATGATTCATCAAAGTAAACCTGTTGCCTCATTCCCATTTGGCCAATGCAAATGCATAAAGTATTTTCTTAATGAATGTGATTACTATATAACATTGATTTTTATAGACATATACACATGTGTAATTGATTTTGACTGTGTGTATTAAAAGAGCATTATAAGTTAGAGACTGTTATAAGTTAGAAACTGTTTGCAGAATAGATAAATGAAAGCAAACATGATTGACACAGATTAACAGTTCTATCATAGCCATAAATGTTACTAGTATCGTGAAAATTTTATATAAAGTTTTAGTAGAAACTGATATTGCATTTAGCATATTGAGTACAGTAAAATCAGTATTGCAAGGAATATGAAAGATCTCTGTTGTACCTTTAATACCCTAAACAATTAGGTTTTATTAATTCAATCCATAATATTGAACTGTTGTAATTAGAGGAAGAAGTGGTATAGTATATTGAATATGCTGATTAACTGTTATATGTTAAACTACCTCCAACCAAATAATATGTCAACAAGGGACATGTGTACTACACTTCTGAGATTCCCCTCTATGTGTGCACTGCTGCGTCAAGTGCAAAGAGAGATTTGCAGCAGTCACACCTGTTTTTCTATCCTGGTCCTGCTACTTTCTCTCTGAGTGAGATTAAAGGAACTTCCTTAACCTCCCTCCCTCAGCCTCTCTCCTCCTTGAAGATATGGAGTTTTGACATTGAAGGCATGCTGTGAGTGTCCAGTGGAATGAGATATGCAAAATCAGTTTCTGAAATTTAGCATATATAGGTAAAAATTCAAAAATTGTGCTATAACAGAAAAAAATTTGTCATTTGAAGACCATCTGA
>NW_007230173.1:0-611 GCF_000164805.1 Carlito syrichta | reverse complement strand
ATACTGTTTTAATTACTCTAGCTTTGTAATATACTTTGAAATCAGGAAGTGCAATGTCTCCAGCTTTGTTCTTTTTTTTTTTTTCCCAAGGTTATTTTGGCATTCAATGTCATCAATCTCTAGGTAGAGTTATTTTATTTATTCCTGTAAAAATTGCCTCCTAGATTTTGCTTCAGATGATACTAATACATAGATTGCTTTGGTTACTGCAGACATTTTAACAATATTGTCTTCCAATTTTGAACAAGATGTCATTCCATTTGTTTACCTCTTTCTTACTTTTTTCAATATTTCACTGTTTTCATTGTATATTCCTTCTACTTCCAAACTTAGTTTACTCCCTGATATTTTATTATTTTTTATTATTTTGAAAATGGGATTGTTTGCTTAATTTCACTTTCAAGTTTTTTGTGTGTATATGAAAACCCCATCTAATTTTATATATTTATTAAATGCCTTGTAACTTTCCTGAATTCATTTTTAATTCTAACAATTTTTGGTGACCTCTGTTAGGTTTTATATATACATATGTAAGACTATGTCATTTCCAAACAGAAACAATCTTACTTCATTTATACAATTATACATCTAATTATTTTATTTTTCTTGTG
>NW_007230172.1:0-3850 GCF_000164805.1 Carlito syrichta | reverse complement strand
ATATTTCACTGTTTTCATTGTATATTCCTTCTACTTCCAAACTTAGTTTACTCCCTGATATTTTATTATTTTGAAAATGGGATTGTTTGCTTAATTTCACTTTCAAGTTTTTTGTGTGTATATGAAAACCCCATCTAATTTTATATATTTATTAAATGTCTTGTAACTTTCCTGAATTCATTTTTAATTCTAACAATTTTTGGTGGCCTCTGTTAGGTTTTATATATACATATGTAAGACTATGTCATTTCCAAACAGAAACAATCTTACTTCATTTATACAATTATGCATCTAATTATTTTATTTTTCTTGTGTAATTGATCAGATTAGAACTTCCAGCGCTATGATGAATATAGGTTGGAGAGCGGGCATCCTTGTCTTATTCCCAATCTTAATGCAGACACTTTCAGCTTTTCACTATTGATTTTGGTCCCAGCTGTCACCTTGACTCTACTTAGCTCTAATGACACCATTGCTTCATGGTTCAGAATATAATCTATTTTGATTCATGGTTTGCAAATCTGTATGGGGTGTTCTAGAAATTTTATATTATGTTGTTTAAAATTTTTCTGTCTTTTCCGATTTTCTTTCTACTTTTTGATCCATTATTGAAATATTGAAATATTACTGTAATTGAAATTTTTCTATATCTCCTAGTAGTCAAAAAAGTTTTGCCTCATATATTTTGAGGTGTTCTAAGCATAAACACTAACATGTGTACTCTTGATGAAATAACATTTCAATTATGGTGAAATTACCTTTGATATTCCTGTTACTATTCTTTGCCTTGAAATATATTTTAAAATAGTACAACCATTTCAGCTTCCTTTTGCTTGCAGTTAACATTTTGTAAATTTTTCCTTCATTTTTCTTTATATCCATCTATATAATTTTAATTTTAAAAAATGCTAGTAGGCCGATAATATTGGGTTTTTCTTTTCCATCAAATCCTACTTTTTCTGCCTTTTATTTGAGTGTTTATGTCATTTATATTTAATGTCAGTGATTGGGATAATGTTGGGTTTAATCTGCCAATTGTTTGATGTGCCATTTTGTTCTAAATGTAATGGTTCAAATTTTTTTCTGTTTCTGATGTTGTTTGTGGAATATTTGAGTTATTTTAATGAATCTACAGATTCCGTCTGTACTCTCAGTTCCATGTCTTCACCTCAGGGAGTGCACCAGGGTCTGTTTACATTTCCCTTTGATGGGTCATGGTTGAGTAATTCTCTCAAAGTATGCTGAAACAGTCACAGAATCAATCTTTAAATATATATAAAGATTAATTTATATATATAAATCTTGGTAGAAAGTAAGTATAGTTTATCAAGGTTCAGCAAAGCTCAAAAGTGACTATGCTTGTTAGAGAGCCAATGGTCGGCCATTACTCTTTGGGAAGCATCTATTCACCCCTCATCTCCCAACACGTCTCCAGGGCTTGGCACCATATAGCCCTTAGAATCATTAGAGCAGTAGGCTCCATCACAGCATGGAGAATGGGGAGATGGCCTTGCTTGGCCTTCGTTCGACCCAGGGAGGAACTTTGGAAAAGAGAGAACCGTTTGTCAAAGTTTTGAGCAATAGGCAAGTGTGAATCTGTGAGTTAATTTCTTACTCAGTTATACATGCAACTTGAGAATTTTCAAGCATTCACCTTGAGATTTTAAACAAAAGCTGAAAGATAGCTCATGTCTGGTGATTCGGTTTTCTATTATATTAAAAATATTTCAATTGCAGTGTAATCCACTTCTTTTCTGAGATGTTGATTATTGAACACATGGTCTTTAAAAAGACTTTTCCAGAATTCCATCTGAGTAGTATCAATGACTCCGGTATCTCCTTTATACAGGTTGGCCCAGTAATAGTCTTATGAGACTTGAGTTCTTTGCAATTATTTTTCTGATAGCAATAGGTTTGGGAATTATAGAAAATAAATGATCTTAAAAATAAATGATTGGGCAACCCCTTCGGGTCCCTTCTCACTGTGGGAGCTTCTCTGTCCTCTCAATAAATCCTGCTTTCTCAAAATAAATAAATAAATGAATGATTAACTGAACTTGTATGTTTAATGTTAATATTTACTTATGCAAATTTACAATCTTAAAATATAATTTCATCTAAAACAGTCTAAAATATCACTGTGATTGGTACACGTGCATTATTATGAAACTGGCTTATGGAAACTAAAATGAATAATATGTGATTGTCAAAGGATGGTGTTCTAATTTGTATTATTGGGGTTTTTTGTAATTAATCACTTAAATAGTAAAATATTTCTCATAAATTGAAAGATATTTTATCTTTAAAAAAAGTAGAAAGTAAGTATAGTTCCTATTACTCTGCCTTTTTTTCTTTTGTTTTTTGAGTTGGAGTCTCACTCTGTCGCCCAGACTGGAGTGCAGTGGCCACTCCCGGTCACTGCAGCCTTGACCTTCTGGGCTCCGACGATCCTTCCGCCTCAGCCTTCCAAGTACCTGGAACTACAGGCGTGCGCTACCACGCCCAGCTAATTTTTGATTTATTGTAGAGATGAGGTCTTGCCAAGTTGCCCAGGTGGGTCTCGAGCCCACGGGCTCGGGAAATCCACTCACCTCAGCCTCCCAAAGCGAGGGATTACAGGTTGAGCCACCAAGCCTGGCTTACTCTGTCTTGATTGGAAAAAAAAATGCATGTCTATTTCTAAGTAGTTTTAGGATACATTAGCAAGTATGGTCTCACAGGTAAAGAATCTCAAAAGTTATCATCTTTTTTAACAAAACAATTCCCATGTCTATTTCTGAATACCCTTAGTTTATTTTAGCAAGTATTCAAGACTCAAAAAGTTATTTTTAAAACCTCGCTAAGTTCTTTTTTGTTTTAATAAGGCTAGCCTTTTCCCCAGTTAGTGTCAACTGCCTCCTCCTTTGCTCCTCATAATACTAAACTAGCAGGACTTGCACAATTACTTAAACAAAATGAGCATCACTGATATGTGATTTAAAAAAGCTAAAGTAAGCAACTTGTCTTATTATGATTCATCAAAGTAAACCTGTTGCCTCATTCCCATTTGGCCAATGCAAATGCATAAAGTATTTTCTTAATGAATGTGATTACTATATAACATTGATTTTTATAGACATATACACATGTGTAATTGATTTTGACTGTGTGTATTAAAAGAGCATTATAAGTTAGAGACTGTTATAAGTTAGAAACTGTTTGCAGAATAGATAAATGAAAGCAAACATGATTGACACAGATTAACAGTTCTATCATAGCCATAAATGTTACTAGTATCGTGAAAATTTTATATAAAGTTTTAGTAGAAACTGATATTGCATTTAGCATATTGAGTACAGTAAAATCAGTATTGCAAGGAATATGAAAGATCTCTGTTGTACCTTTAATACCCTAAACAATTAGGTTTTATTAATTCAATCCATAATATTGAACTGTTGTAATTAGAGGAAGAAGTGGTATAGTATATTGAATATGCTGATTAACTGTTATATGTTAAACTACCTCCAACCAAATAATATGTCAACAAGGGACATGTGTACTACACTTCTGAGATTCCCCTCTATGTGTGCACTGCTGCGTCAAGTGCAAAGAGAGATTTGCAGCAGTCACACCTGTTTTTCTATCCTGGTCCTGCTACTTTCTCTCTGAGTGAGATTAAAGGAACTTCCTTAACCTCCCTCCCTCAGCCTCTCTCCTCCTTGAAGATATGGAGTTTTGACATTGAAGGCATGCTGTGAGTGTCCAGTGGAATGAGATATGCAAAATCAGTTTCTGAAATTTAGCATATATAGGTAAAAATTCAAAAATTGTGCTATAACAGAAAAAAATTTGTCATTTGAAGACCATCTGA
>NW_007230171.1:0-555 GCF_000164805.1 Carlito syrichta | reverse complement strand
CGCTATGATGAATATAGGTTGGAGAGCGGGCATCCTTGTCTCAAACCCAATCTTAATGCAGACACTTTCAGCTTTTCACTATTGATTTTGGTGCCAGCTGTCACCTTGACTCTACTTAGCTCTAATGACACCATTGCTTCATGGTTCAGAATATAATCTATTTTGACTCATGGTTTGCAAATCTGTATGGGGTGTTCTAGAAATTTTATATTATGTTGTTTAAAATTTTTCTGTCTTTTCCGATTTTCTTTCTACTTTTTGATCCATTATTGAAATATTGAAATATTACTGTAATTGAAATTTTTCTATATCTCCTAGTAGTCAAAAAAGTTTTGCCTCATATATTTTGAGGTGTTCTAAGCATAAACACTAACATGTGTACTCTTGATGAAATAACATTTCAATTATGGTGAAATTACCTTTGATATTCCTGTTACTATTCTTTGCCTTGAAATATATTTTAAAATAGTACAACCATTTCAGCTTCCTTTTGCTTGCAGTTAACATTTTGTAAATTTTTCCTTCATTTTTCTTTATATCCATCTATATAATTTT
>NW_007230170.1:0-524 GCF_000164805.1 Carlito syrichta | reverse complement strand
TAGACCCTGTATCTAAAAATAATTTAAAAAATAAACAAAGTCAATGTCTGAGGATAGTACTGAAATGTGTTGAATTGATGGTGAGTACCATGTTCTCATTTTCTACATAAATTATGATCATGGAACAAATTATGACTTGATTTCAAGAATAATTGCACAATATATGTACACAAGTTAGTTGATTGTATGATTTCTAAGACTGTTTATGTTTATGCCCTTCCAGAGAATTCTATCTGTAAGATCAATTGATATATCTACAAAGACAGATCTAGGTGTTTAGTTTGCATCTTTTTTTAACCGAATAACTGCTCTACACACTTGACTGCTTATAAAATCACCCATACAGCAAGATATAAATGATCATCATGATGTTGTACTTGACAATTCCAGTTTTAGAACGTCTTTTAAATGTATAGGTTAGCGATTTCTCAAGTTTGCAAATGCTATCGCTGGTTTGCTACACAAAGTTTGCTATGACTTGGGAGAAGAATTTTGGCATAATTTTTCATAAGAACAAACTTACT
>NW_007230169.1:0-595 GCF_000164805.1 Carlito syrichta | reverse complement strand
TGCATTCAAGTCAATTCAAAACAAGGTCCAAAACCTACTATTGATTCCAGAGCCCAAAGATTGAGCCCTGGAGAAAAATGGGAGATGGACTTCACAGAGATAAAAGTTCCAGAACACAAGAGTGGCCCCAGAGTGGAAAGGACCCTACATTGTCATCCTCATCACCCTGATGGCACTCAAGGTTGATGGGATTCTGGCTTGGATTTACTACTTATGGGTCAAGAAAACTGGGTTCGACGACCTTGATGATGACACACCACCCTCGGATCGTTGAATTGTACCAAAGGACCCTAATAACCCTCTTAAAATCACCATCCATTCTCAGCATCCTGCTTTGATAAGAGATAAATAACCATCCTTGGAACTGGTCACCACAGACTGAGACTTTTTCGTTCTTGGTTTGGTGTTATCTCATGGTCTATTTTTTCTCTTTCATAATGGCTTACTGTACAGTCGTCACCTTCTCTTTTGCCTCTTTTGCATCAGGAAAGGCTTTAGCCATCCAAAGTAGGACCCACAGTTCAGCTCTGGTCCAATTTAAGGTAAATTTTCCTGACCTAATAAACATAGAAAAAAATGTCTAGGTGGACAGTTG
>NW_007230168.1:0-704 GCF_000164805.1 Carlito syrichta | reverse complement strand
ATATGCAATGATTATTTGCAAATATTAGTCACTGAATATTTTGTGGTTGGTTATGGGACACATAGTCAGGTTAAGAAGAGTCTACTGGTATGGGGTTATATACAGGGTATTTTTGAAATGTTAGTCACTGATAATTCAGGTGGTTGTTTATGAGACACATTCTATATGAAGAAGTGAATATAGGTCAGGGATTTTGAGAGTATTTTTTTGTATGTGTAGCATAGTATAAAACGCAGTGGCATGATCATTGTTTACTACTGTCCTCAACTTCTGAACTCAGGGGTTCCATTACTTAGCTGCCTAACTTTTGATAAATATAAGAGCCAAACCCACTTCTAGGGTTTCCCTTTTTTCATTACTATTTTATTCTTTTTAGAACACTTCAAAATCGTTTTTGAAGATGATGCTTTCCATAAATTTACTTGTTTCTTTTATAAAGAATATGGTGGTAAAAATTTTATAGCTATCCTGGCTGATTTAGCCAGCTATGATAATTAGTATCATAAGATACTAATAAGATAATTAGTATCAGATCCTTTACTGATATGTGCTATGAGAAAGACAATAATGCTTGAAAAGCCGATGGTGCAAATTTTTGCCCAAGAGATGCTGAATTTTGTACTACACCAAACAGCTTAATTTTTATACAACCAGTTATACCAGATGCTTTCTAAACAGCTCATATTTGGTGCAAAAGGGTATGG
>NW_007230167.1:0-4410 GCF_000164805.1 Carlito syrichta | reverse complement strand
CTAATTCATGTGATCAGCCAGTTTTCCCAGCACCATTTACTGAATATGTTCTCCTCTCCCCAGCGGTTGTTGTTGTAGGCGTTCTCAAAGATGAATTTGGTTGAGAAATTGAGGTTTGCTTTCCAAAATCTCTATCCTGCTCCATCGGTCCATATGCCTACTTTTTTACCTATACCAGGCTGTTTTGATTACTGTAGACTTATAGCAATATTTGAAATCTGGAATTGTGATACCTTCTGCTTTGTTTCTTTTACTGAGAATTGTTTTAGCTATTCATGGTCATTTATGTTTCCATATGAATTTCTGTATTGTCATTTTCATGTCTGAGAGTGATGTTGGTAATTAAATGGGTATTGCATTGAATCTGTAGATCACCTTTGGTAGAATGAATATCTTCACAATGTTGTTTCTTCCTATTCATGAGCAAGAAATATTTTTCCATTCAATTGGATCTTCTTGAATTTCTTTGAGCAGTGTTTTGTAGTTCTCATTGTAAAGTTTCTTTCACTTCTCTGGTTAAGAAGATGTTGAGCTATTTCTTTTTTGGGGGGGTGGCTATTGTGAATGGGATTGGGCTTCCAAACCTGGCAAAGATCTAGCAAAAAAAGTTAATTACCAACCAATATCCCTTATGAACATAGATGTAAAAATTCTCAACAGGATTCTAGCAAATCAAATCCAACAATGCATCTCAAAATCCATCCACCATGACCAAACAGGCTTCATCTTCAGGATGCAGAGCTGGTTCAACATCGGCAAGACCATAAATGAAATTAAATACATCAACAGATGTAAAAATAAAAATAAGAACCACATGATTATATAATTAGATGCAGAAAAGCTTTTGATATAATCCAGCATCCCTTCTTGATAAAAATTCTCAAACACCTAGGTATAGAGGAAATATACCTCAAAATAGTATGTTCCATCTATGATAAACCCACAGCTAGCATATTGGTAAGGAACAGACACTCGAAACATTTCCCCTGAAAACCAGAACAAGACAAGGCTGCCCACTCTCACCCCTTTTGTTCAACATTGTGTTGGAAGTCCTAGTTAGAGTAGTTAGACAAGAGAAGGAAATCAGGGATATCAAAATAGGAAAAGAGGAAGTTAAGTCATCCCTCTTTGCTGACCATATGATTCTTTTTTTTTTTTTTAGAGTTGGAGTCTCACTCTGTCGCCCAGGCTGGGGTGCAGTGGCACATGCAGGGCCACTCCAGCATTGACCTACTGGACTCCTGCTATCTTTCCAACTCAGCCTTCCAAGTAGCTAGAACTACAGATATACCCTACCACATTTGGCTAATTTTTTATTGTATTGTAGAGACGAGGTCTCCCCAAGTTCCCCAGGCTGGTCTCGAACCTATGGGTTCTGGCAATCCACTCACCTTGGCCTGCCAGAGTGCTGGGATTACAGACGGAGCAACCACGCCTAGCCGATGATATGATTCTATACCTTGAAAATCCAAGAGAATCTGTCAAAAAACCTTCTTATACTGATAAAGGACTTTGGCAAAATATTGGGGTACAAAATAGATATGCAGGCCAAGCTCAGTAGCTCAGCCTGTAATCCTAGCACTTTGGGAGGTGGAGGCAACGATTGCCTGAGTATAGGGGTTTGTGATCAACCTGGGCAATTTGGCCCGACCTCTTCTCTACCATAAAAATGTCAAAAAATCAATGGATTATGGTGGGGCATGTCTGTAGTTCCAACTACTTGGAAGACAGAGGTGAAAGTACTACCTGAGCCTAACAGTTCAATGCTGCAGTGTCCATGAGTGTGCCACTACATTCCAGCCTGGGTGACAGAGTTAGACTCCAAAAGATAAATGTATAACTTAATAATAATAATGATAAATAAAAGAACGTTAAAGGGGAAGTCTCTAAAAAAAGCTAAAAATGCACTGAACTAAAAAACAATGAAAACACAACAGAACAAAATCAGTGAGACACAGTAAAAGTCATGCACAAAAGAGACGTACAGGACTATAACTAAAATATTAGGAAACAGGTCTCTAAATAATGTAATCTCCCACATAAAAAACCTAGAAAAAGATCAGTAAATGAAACCCAAAAGAGAATAGACAGGAAATTATAAAAAGAAGAGATGTAAAGTTGAAAATACAAAATACTGACCAGGCACAGTGGCTCAGCCTATGATCCCAGCACTTTGGAGGTCAACGTGGGAGGATTCAGTGAGCACACTTGTTCGAGATCAGCCTGTGCAACATGGTGAGACATCATCTTTACAATAAATAAAAAAATTAGCCGAGTGTGGTGGCACACACCTGTGGTTTCAGCTCCTTGGAAGGTTGAGGCAGAAGGATCACCTGAGCCCAGCAAGTCAAGGCTGTGAAGACTGTTAGTGTGCCACTGCACTCCAGTCTGGGTAACAGAGTGAAAATCCAACTTAAAAAAAAGAAAATAAACAGAGTTGTAGATGCTTAACTTGATTACTTTCAATTTTTAATTTTATCTATCTGTCCATTTCTCAGGATCCATTAAATTCTATGATCCATATCATATGCAGCCAACTGCTGAATAGAAAAAGATGCAACACTATTATTCTATTCTCTCTGAAGCCTAGTCAATAGTGCCTGGAATCAGAAATTTTAAAAAAATTTTTATTGTAGAGATGAGGTCTTACGCTGTTGCTTGGGCTGGTCTTGAACCATTAGGCTCAGGCAATCCACTGTTTGGAAGGATGAGGCAAAAGGACTATCTGAGCCCAGCAGGTTGAAGCTGTGGTGACCGGGAGCCTGCCACTGCCCTCCAGCTTGGGTGACAGCGTGAGACTCCTACTCAAAAAAATAATACTTTTATTTCATAAAGATCTGTATGATTTGAACTTTTTTTCCCACAAGTCCATTTTTTTTCACAGCAGGTCAAGGTTGGGGTAGTCAGGGTCGTGCCACCGCCCTTCTAGCATGAGTGACAGAGTGAGATTCCTCCTCCTCAAAAAAAAAGAGGATGTACCCTCAGGTTACAACATTCTTATAGAAGACCTGTGGGAAAGAAGACCTGTGGGAAAGTGTAATCAGAAACTCACGCCTACAGAGGGGACAGGAAGGAGTAGGATGAGAATACCGAAAGGGATACATGCACTTCACCAAACAGACTGTATTCTCAGGTCCTATTTTAAACATGAAGAGGGCTAGTATTGTGCTGTTGTCTCCCTACATTTTCTCATCTTGCCATGTTCAGTGAGGCCACATTTATTATTATTATTTTTTACAAAGATGCTGATGAGCTCACATGTAATAAATCCTGAAGCAGTAAATTTTTTCACAACGTAGATTAATAGCATCCCATTTGCTTGACCATGTTTTTCAGATGTTTCAGTGTTTCATGTTTGAAAATCACAAATAAAACCCACTGGAACATGTTATATGAACAATGTCTTTTTATCATGTAGAATAATACCCAGGTTTTTGGAATTAGGAAGAACAGCATGAGAACTGCCTCCTTCAGGAAAAAAAACACTTGCCTGAGAGCTCATGGAAATTCAGGGACATCAATTATTAGGTTATATGAAAGCAGAAATGGTCCCAGAGGTTTCCATTGTCTAGACAGAAAAATTCAAGAGATGGGCCACATTTCCCATTGCTGTGGGTGAGAAGCCTTCCATGCAAAGCAAAGATGCTGGCTGGACTGGCTCAGTCTGTAATCCCAGTACTTTGGGAGGCCAAAGTGAGAGGATTGACTCAGCCTAATAGTTCAAGACCATCCCGGACAACTTGGGGAGACCTCGTCTCTACAATAAATCCAAAAATTTAGCCTGGCATCTAGCTAGGCTGTAGTTCTGGCTACCTGGAAGGTGGAGGTTGAAGGATTGTGTGAGCCTAGCAAGTCAAGTCTTCGGTGGCCATGAGTGTGCCACTGCTCTCAATCCTGGGTGATAGAGTGAGACTCCAACTCCAAAAAAAACAAAGCAGAGATGCTAAACTTATGGGTTGCAATTGTAACCCAGAAGCCCCTTACCTTGAAAGTTGTTGTCCAAAGGATGCAATACCATTTGTTCCTGAGGGTCTGGTCACCATCTATGTCTGAGACACTGCCAAGTCAGGCCTCAGTGGAATCTGGTGATATGTGTAAAATGCCTGAACCACCATCAACTTCAAGTTGATTCCAGGTCTGCTGAAATGGGTTGGTAAAAATAACTCACTAGATATGCGCCAGGAAAGTGGGGTTTTCTTGTCTGCTCTTAGCAGATCTCAAGTGACCCAATAATTTTGTTCCCTCATGCTTCAGTTTCCAAATTCACAAAAAAGGTGTCAGTGAGGGTGATATTTCTGGGCAGCCACAATCTGTGACTCCCTGCAAAACTCTGAAGTTCTGTGTGGGCCAGGCAGGAATTTCTCCCAAAGTGTCTGGACTGAATTCTGTCTGTAGAGAGCAGAGGGCTGC
>NW_007230166.1:0-456 GCF_000164805.1 Carlito syrichta | reverse complement strand
CAAGTATTATAGAATGGGTCATGCTAACGTCAGGGAATTATGTGAGTTCAAGTATGATCAAACATGATATTTTAAGGTTTGATAATAATACAGCTAACTTTAGAAATTTCATTGTTCCCATTTTCTACTATTGTGGTTTCAACTTTAATACAATTTACAGTTTATATTTGGGTTTAATTCTAGAAGATTTATTGCTGATAATCAGCTTTATGTATTAGAATTAGGAATTAGAAACTCTATAGAAGTTAAGATAAATGCATAGGATTTTAGAATAGCCACTTTGTTAAGAGACTGTAATCAATTGTTCCTAGAAATGGCCCAGTATAATGTTTGGACTGGGCTACATTCTTTAGGAACTGGTTTGAGCTATAATTAAGAGTTTCTATAGTGTAGGTAGAATTGTCATAGAATAGAAAGGTATTAGGATTTAAGTTATTCTTTAGGTGTTGTGTATGC
>NW_007230165.1:0-4948 GCF_000164805.1 Carlito syrichta | reverse complement strand
ATTTACAGTTTATATTTGGGTTTAATTCTAGAAGATTTATTGCGGATAATCAGCTTTATGTATTAGAATTAGGAATTAGAAACTCTATAGAAGTTAAGATAAATGCATAGGATTTTAGAATAGCCACTTAGTTAATAGACTGTAATCAATTGTTCCTAGAAATGGTCCAGTATAATCTTTGGACTGGGCTACATTCTTTAGGAACTGGTTTGAGCTATAATTAAGAGTTTCTATAGTGTAGGTAGAATTGTCATAGAATAGAAAGGTATTAGGATTTAAGTTAGTCATTAGGTGTTGTGTATGCATAGGCTTTAGAAGTTATTGATAATTAGAATATTATGATGTTAGAATTGTATTGCCTTTGAGGAACAGTAAACAAGGATAAGGAACACTGAGATAATTTTGGGATGGTCCTTCCTCATGCTTGAGGAAATGCCTGGTCAGTGGGGGACGCTCCTCATTCACCTGGTTTTGTGTTCACATAAAAGTCTTGTGATTTAATTGGAATTGTCCTTCCTCATGCTTGAGGAAACACCTGGTGGGTGGGGGACACCCCTCATCCACCTGGCTTTGTGTTCACGTGAAAGTCTTGTGATTTAACCCATGAAAATGTAGGATAAAAGGCTTATGGTTTATCCCATTAAATGGCTTCTGCACTAAATAGGGGTCCAGTCTCTTTCTTTCTTTCTTTTAATATCTATCCCTCTTACAGAATCACCAACACCGCCACATCTTTCCAGGGACCCTCAAACTCTGCAGTGGCTGGCCCACCACGACTGGCACTCAACATGGGGTATTGGAAAGGTAAGCTTTTTCTCTCATTTCAGGATGGCTAGGATCTTACCCAGGGTGTTGCAAATCCCTCTGTAGAGACAGGCAGAGCAAGTATGGGTAAGAATTGAATTTTTAATGCCAGAGCCACCATGGGCCAGAGTGAGTCTAAGGAACATAAAATGTTCATCAGTATCTTAATAAATACTTTGTCTAAACGTGGAGCTAAAGTTTATTCTTCTAATCTAGATTGTTTTCTACAGTTTGTGCAAAAGCAGTGTCCTTGTTTTCCTGAAGAAGGAATGGTGAATTTGGATACTGGGATTAAAGTTGGGGAGGAGCTGAGGTTATGCCACCTGATGACTTTTCTCTACAGAATTTAATTAAAGATGCTTTAGATTCACAGCATGACTATGAGAGATTTACTTACAAAAATACCTCAAACGATTATGATAATGAGGAAACTTTTCTTTTCGCCACTACTTCAGCACCTCCTTTACATGATGACAAGTTATCTTCACAAAATAAAGCTGAATTGGAGGACAAAATCCCAAATGTCAAAAAGGCTATCATTGGGAAAAAGAATGCCGATCTAAATTTTACAAAAATGGCACTCCCATAATAAGTTATTCCAGCTCAGGGAAACTTCCAGAGGGGCCAGCCCCAGTCCCACATAACAATAGGGGTGCAGCTTCCACCATGAACCCATTCATTCCTTCTGCTCCATCGCAAAGCTTATCCGAGCCATCTCAGGGAGTGCAGGACTGGACTTGTGTTCCTCCACGGTGACAATATTAACTCTGGACGTTTCGGTAACCCCAATTTTTACAAGAATAAAGGGCCCTGTCCCAGAAGGAATAGTGGGCATAATATTAGGAAGAAGGTTCTTGTCTTTATAAGGAATTTCCATTATTCCTGGAGTGGTGGATTCAGATTACACAGGAGAAATCCAGGTGCTTGTTGCTCCCCCTAACAAAACTGTGCAGATTAACAAAGGCCAAAGAATAACCCAGTTGCTGCTCTTGCCTTATCACAAACCAGGTAAAACTTTAACTAACCTGCCTAGAGGTAACTCTGGATTTGGCTCTAGTGATGTTGCCTTTTGGGTTCAGAAGGGTACTAACTCTAGACCTTTTAAAGATTTATATATTCAAGGAATTAAAATTAATGAATTATTAAACACTGGAGCTGATGTTTCCTGTATTGCCAGGAAACATTGGCCTGCCTCATGGCCAACTTGTATGGCTCCTTTGGGACACATAGGCATTGGTCGAGCACCCTCAATAGCCAAAAGTTCACAGATTTTAAAATGAACAAATAATGAGACTTCAGGAAATTTTTGCCCATATGTTATTCCATCTATCCCCTTTACCTTATGGGGAAGAAACATTCTCTCACAAATGGGCACGCTTTTGTATAGCCCTAATGATAAAGTCTCAGCACAAATGCTGCAAATGGGTTATAATCCCTTTAAGAAACTTAGTAAAAACAGACAAGAAATACAGGAACCTGTTCGAGTGAATGAAAAAACAAACTGAGCTGGCATCGGTTATTCAAATTTATGCTAGGTGCCATTGTTCCTGAAACTGCTGACCCTATTACCTGGAAAGATGACAAGCTGGTTTGGGTGGAATAATGGCCCATGCCCTCAGAGAAACTTAAGGCAGCTAAAGAACTAGTCCAGGAACAGCTGGAGGCCAGTCATATAAAGCCTTCTACCAGTTCATAGAATACCCCTATTTTGTTATTAAGGAAAAATACGGTAAATGGAGACTTTTGCAGGATTTAAAAACTATCAATGCCACTATGGAACCCATGGGGGTGTTGCAGCCTGGACTTTCATCTCCAGCTGCTATACCTGTTAACTTTAATATTATAGTCATTAATTTATAAGATTGTTTCTTTACTATACATTTAAGCCCAGAAAACTGTAAATGGTTTACATTTAGTTTACCTTCTCATAATTTAATATGGCCGTTTCAAAGATTCCAGTGGAAAGTCTTTCCACAAGTTATGAAAAACAACCCTACCTTGTGCCAGAAGTATGTGAATGCTGCTTTATAAGGTATTAGAAACCAATATCCTAATATCTGTTTAATCCATTATATGGATGACATTTTGCTGGTTCATGAAAATCGTGCCTCTTTACATAAAATCCTTAATGAAACTGTGACTGCTGTCACTGATTGCAGTTTGAAAATTTCTGAAAAAATTCAAACCAATCCTCCTTTTACATATCTTGGTCATGTGTTAAACACACAAACAGTGAGTCATCAACCTTCACAGTTACAAAAAAATCATTTTGTAACCTTAAATAATTTCCAAAATCTGTTGGGAGGTATCAATTGGGTTAAAGCTAATTTACATATTACCACGTCAGATTTAAAACCTTTATTCAATATTTTGCAGGAAGATTCTTCTCCCAACTCTAAGGGAAGTCTAACACCAGAGGCCAAAGAAGCCTTGTCCCTTGTGGAAAAGGCTATTGAGTCTCAAAGATTAAAAGAATAGACTACACTGCTTTGGAACTTAATTATCTGGCCACTCTCCATACTCCACAGGGTGTCTGTGGCAAGAAGAACCAATGGAATGGCCCCATCTGCCAGTAACCTCTAAAGAAATATTGACTTCTTATCATTATTTAGTAACTTTACTTGTAACTAAAGGAAGACAAAAAAGTGTTGAATTATTTGCACATGATGTACATAATATAATTGTGCCTTATAACAAATTTCAATTTCAAACTTTGTTTCAAACTAGTAATGATTGGCAGGTAGCTCTAACTGATTACAGAGGGCAAATCTTATTTCACCTACCTAAAAGTCCTCTGTTACAGTTTGTGAAACAAAATCCTATAATCTTTCCTCACAACTGTTCACTAATTCCCTTTGAGGAAGCAGCCTTAGTGTTTACTGATGGCTCATCTAATGGTAAAGCCATGGATGGTAGTTATTAATAATAAATCTCATGTGCTGAACACCTCTGAATCTTCAGCCCAGAAGACAAAGCTGAGGATAGTTTTGTATGCCTTCGCTACCCTGGAATATTCCAAAAATTTAATTTATACATCAATTCTTGTTATATTGTGGGATTGTTTCCTCATATCGAAACAGCTTCCATTCCAACCAACAAAACTACAATGTTGAAACTATTAACTCAATTACAACAACTAATTACTAATAGAAAGGGACAATTATTTGTGAGCCATATTAGGTCTCATTCTGGTCTTCTGGAACCTTTACACCAAGGCAATCAATTGGCTGATACCCTAAATGAGCCTACTGTGTGTGCCGCAGTAGAGGCTGAGGCAGTTACTCAGGCTCAACTTTCTCATCAAATTAATCATCAAAATGCTACTGCCTTACATTATCAGTTTCATTTACCTAGGGAGATGGTTAAACAAATCGCTAAGAATTGTCTGGCTTGTCCCACTTTTGTTTCAGCTCCAGGAGGAGTTAACCCTCGAGAACAAAAACCAAATGTGCTATGGCAAATGGATGTAATGCATTTTCCCAGCTTTGAGAAATTGTCTTATTTGCATGTAACTGTGAACACCTTCTCTCATGTTATTTTAGCTTCAGCAAGAACTGGAGAAGCCTACAAGGATGTGGCACAACATTTATTCGTTTGCTTTTCATAGCTACGAATGCCTAAACAATTGAAAACTAACAACGGTCCTGCATATACATCCAAATCTTTCCAACAATTTTGCTCTCAATTTAATATCTCTCATTCCACAGGAATTCCTTACAATCCACAAGGTCAAGTCATAGGTGAAAAAGCTCACCAAACTTTCAAAAATCAAATAATTAAATTACAAGAGGGGGAGTTCAAGTTTAGTTCTCCCCACCATATTTTAAATCATGGCTTATTTGTTGTTAGCCATTTAAATTTGGACTCTTCAGGCTATTCAGCTATGGCTAGACATTGAAAAAGAGTAGAAAGTATAAAACCTCTGATAAAATGGAAGGATCTCCTTACAGGATAATGGGAGGGCCTACTTTATTCCATGCTCAAGTCAAACATGTTACTAATCATAATTTTTCTTATGAAGGGCTTTTAATAATTACCGGGCTTCTTGCTTAATGTCCACCTTTAAGTCTCTGAGTACAGAAAGCCCTTATCAGGACAATATCAAGGATGGTTTGTGGTTGGAGATGTTAATGCCTGGAGGAAC
>NW_007230164.1:0-3487 GCF_000164805.1 Carlito syrichta | reverse complement strand
ACAGAAAAGGACCAGTCATGAGGGCACCCATCACAGAGGAGGCCCAGTTACTGCGGCACCCATCACGGAAGGCCAGTCACTAGGGCAACCATCATAGAGGACAGCTTATCACTGGGGTACCCAAAACTGTGGAAGTGAAGGCACTTGGGCACTTTAAAGAGAGGAGGATGAGTCACTGGGGCACCAATCACAGAAGCAGGCTAGTCATGGGGTCACCACTCACAAAGGAGGGCTAGTCACTCAGAGGAGGGCTTGTCACTATGACATTAATAACAGAGAAAGGCTAGTCTCTGGGGAACTCATTATGGAGGACCAGTCACTGGGACAACCATCACAGAGAAGGAACTGTTACCGGGAGAACCATCATTGAAAAAGGGCAATCTCTGGGATACACCTCACAAAGGAATGCTTGTCACAGGAATCATGAATATGAGGGAGACTCAGTTATTGGAATACTCATTACAGAGGAGGGTTAGTCACTATGTCATCCATTTTGGAGGAAGACATTCACCGGGACACAAATCACTGAGGAGGTACTGCCATTGGAGCATCCATAATGTAGGTCTAATCAATGTGAAACCCATTGTGTAGAAGCCACAATCACTGGAGCAACAATGACATGGTAGGGAAAAATACTTGGATCCCATCACTAAGGAGATTAAGTACTGGGGGCATTTTTCACATAGGTGGGTCTATTACAGAGGAGGGCTTGTCACTGGGACATCAATTATAGTGGAGTCCTAGTTATTGGGACACCAAACACAGAAGAGGCCCAGTACCTGGGGCACCTACTATGGAAGAGAGTCAGTCACTGGGACAATAAGCACAGAGAAGGGCTAGACAATGAGGCAGCAATCACTAAAAAGAACCAGTCACTGGGAGACCCATCACAAAGTAAGGTTTGTCCCTGAGGCACACAATATGGAAAAGGGTCAGTCATTGGGACAGTAATCACCGAGGATGTGCAGTCAATGGAGCAAAGGTAGAATGGTTGGAGCATCCATAAGGGAGGAGGGATAGTCACTGAGACATCCATTATACAGGAGCCCCAGCAGCTGAGGTAGCGATCACAGAGGAAAGCTGGACTCAGGGGCATTCATCACTGAAGAGAATCAGTAACATGAACTTTTTTCACAAAGGTAGGCCAGTCACTGGGGCACCCATCACAGAAGAGGTCCAGACATTGGGACACTCGTTATAGATGAGGGCTAGATACTCAGATACCAATTACTTATTAGGCCCTGTTACTGTAATGCCCATAATAGAGGAAGACTAGACACAGTGGCACCCATTGGGAGGAGGTCAGTTAGTGGGGGCACAAATCACAGAGAAGGCCTAGTCACTAATCACAGAAGATTTTCAGTCATTGATGCACCAATAACAGAGAAGAACCAGTCACTAGGGAACCATTAAGGAGAAAGTCGAGTCATTGTGACACCCATCATAAAGGATGATTCGTCACTAGGGCATCCATCACAGAGGATGTCCAGTAATTGTAAGAATAATTCACAGAGGGCACCCAGTAACTGGGCACACATTCTGAAGGAGGCACATTCACAAAGAAGGGTCTGTCACTTTTGCACTCATAATAAAGGAGGATCAGCTCCTGAGGCACCCATTACAGAAGAGTGCCAGTCACTGGAACATCAGTTATAGAGGAGACCTAGTCACTGGGGCAAGTATCATGGGAGAGAGTGAACACTGGAACACCCATCACAGAGGAGAGTAGATGTCTGTGACACCCAGCACGGAGGAGAGATAGTCACTAGACATCCATTACAGATGTGAGCAAGTCACTGGTGTACCCATCAGAGAGTGCACAATCTGTGAAATTGCTTTAATAGAGGAGGCCAAACACAGAAGTGACCATCACAGCGGAGAAACAGACACTGATGAATCCAATAAAAGAAGGCCCAGTGACTGGGGCATCCATCACAGAGGAAGTTTAGTCACCTGAGTGAACATCACTATGGACATCCTGTCACTGAGGCAACTATGAAAAAGGAGGGCCAGTCACTGAGGCTACCATATAGAAAAGACAGCGTCATTGGGGAATCAATCACAGTAGGGAGCCAGTCACAGCAACACCCATCACAAAGGACAGCAAGTCACTGGGGCACTCATGCAGAGGAGGCCAATCACTTGGACACCCATAACAGTAGAGGGCTAGTCACCAAGGCACCCATTACAGAAAAGATAAATCACTGTGGTACCCATTACAGAGAAGAACTAGTCACTAGCTCACACATTATGGAGGAGAGACACTCACTGTGGCACAAATAAGCAAGGAGACACAGATACTGACACATATAATGGAGGATGGTTAGTCACTGAGGCATCCATTATGTAGTAGATCAAATCATTAGGTCAATGATCATAGAGGAAAGGTAGTCACTGGGGCATCGGTCACAAAGAAGGGTTAGTAACTGGGGAACCTTTCACAAAGGAGTTGTAGTCACTGGGTACCCATCACAGATGAGGGTCAGTCACTTGGACAGCTATTACAAAGAAACCCAGTCACTGGTTTACACAGAGATGGGCCACTCACAAGGGCACACCTCACAGAGGAGGTCTAGTTACTGGTACCCTCAATACAGAGAAAACTCAGTCACTGTGACACATATAACAGAGGAAATCAAGTCACATAGCCACCTATTTTGGAGGAGGGCCAATCATAGAGACAAACTTCACATAGGAAGGCTAGTCAGTGGAGCAACCATTATGGTGGGGCACGAATCACAGAAGAGGCCCAGACATCTGGCACCCATAGTGGAGAAGAGCCAGTCTCTGGGGCAACCATCACAAAGAAGACCCGTCACTGGGGTATCCATCAAAGATGAGAGCCAATCACTGGTTAACTAATTACATAGGAGAGCCAGTCATTGAGCAATCAAACACAGAGGAATTTCAGTCAATGAAGCACCAAACACAGGAGGGGCAGTTACAGAGGAACCTTCACAAAGGAGGACAAATCACTGGAAGGCCCTGGGGAACCCATCATTGAGTTTGACCAGTCACTGGGCGCACAAACACAGAGGGGAGGCAGTCACTGGAGTGACCATAATAGAAGAGGGTCAGTCACTGTTGTAGCCATCACAGAGGTTGGTCAGTCATGGAGACACCTATCACAAAGGAGGGTTAGTCACTGGAGTACTCATTATACAGGAAGCCCATTCAATGGAGCATCCATCATAAAGGGGCATCAGTCACTGTGATACTCATCCCAGAGGAGAGCCATTCAATGTGGCAGTCATCACAGAAGAGCTATTCATTGTGGCATTCATTTTGAAGGAAGACCAGTCTCTTGTGCACTCATCACCAAAAAGACCTGTAAATGGAATATTTATTATGGAGGAGGCCAAATCACTGAGACACCCTCCACACATGAAGTCCATGTACTCAGTTATACATTATGGAGTAGGTCCTGAAAGTAGGATATTGAGACAGAAAAGAGCAAGTCAATGGGGCATCTATCACAGAAGAGACC
>NW_007230163.1:0-521 GCF_000164805.1 Carlito syrichta | reverse complement strand
GAGCAAAACAAACAGTCAAAATGATAAAATCAAAAGCCAAAATAAGAAACCAGACTAGCTCTGGAATCTTTCCTGTATGTCTAAAGTCTCTTCAGCTCATTACAGGCAGATAGACTTACTCCCAGCTTGGATCTGTTCCTTTAGCTTACTGCCTGAGAGGTTTGTGATGCTGAGCTGCCTGTATCTGATTCCATGTAGGGGAGGGGATTTTGCCTCCTGTTTAGCAATGTTACCTTAGAAACCAAGGTGGAGGCTGTCCATAGGTGGGCGGTTCAATGCAAATCTCTGCTTGGAAAATGGCCGAGGTGGGCAGCTTTTCTCTCGTAAATCCTTTTTCTCCACCCATTCTTTCTCTCCACTTGTCCGGATCTGTGGGCAATTCACTATGACAGGCTGTGGTGGTGTGTGAGGCACCAGGAATCAGCAGCACAACTGAGCGCTGGATATGGTGTGCCACCAGTGGCCTGGGGTAGAGGAGGGAGCTGGGAGTTCCCTTTTCTGTAGCTGAGAGCTGAGAGCAG
>NW_007230162.1:0-641 GCF_000164805.1 Carlito syrichta | reverse complement strand
AATAGGGAGGTCAGATTCCCAACAAGATGGACAGGATGGGTTGGAAGGAACATTATAACAGCAGGAACATTATAACAGCACCCAAGTGGCTGAGCTCAGGGTAGGCAAAATCCTGCCAGGCAGACATCATCGTCCCACTTTCCTTCAGGCTCTTAGGGAGATTATCTCAATGTTTCCTCTTATAGATGTTCACTAATATAACTAATAGTTAATGATATTTTTATGTTATATTTAACATTATATAATATTATATATTTATAATTATATGCTAAGTATCCTGTTGATATCCTTGAGGAAGAAAGGGACATGTAGGTTAAGCAATTACAGCTATTCTGAAGCTATGTCAGTGAATGTGATGAGTGATTTTACTGCAGCTTTTAAGGACCAAAGGAAAGAATTAAAGAGATCCTTTTGTAACTTGGTTGAAGAACAAGGTGAAGTTCATTGAGTGAGTATCCCTTATAGGAAATGATGTGTGGTACAAGGCTCTCCTTTTTTCGTTTCAACTTCTTGAATCCTACCTTCCTTGTGCAGGGCCTGACTGGGCAAGATTGAACCTGCATCTCTCTTCTGCTCTCCTCTCTTTGTCCTGATTTTAGGCGTTGTTTCTGAGACAGGCCTTCATCTTGTGTTCTTCGAAT
>NW_007230161.1:0-561 GCF_000164805.1 Carlito syrichta | reverse complement strand
TGGTGGGCTGTGGACCCTGAGACCACTAGGATGTGTTCAGGAGCTGTTGGCCCATTTCCTCTTTCCTTTTTTGCTATTTGGCACATCTCATCAGAAGGAGCTCTGCTGACCTAAGCTGAAGGCTCTGTGACTGTGACAGGCATGGCTAACTCTAGAAATTCATTGTTCCTGTTTCCCATGAACTGCGGTTTCGGCTTAGGTATTAGATATAATTCAAACTCAGGTCACATTTGGGAGCCTTCTATACAGTACAAGCTTTGTATAAGATTTAAAAGTATATTTGTAGAATTAGTATATACATATTGAGAGCTGTTTTCAGCTTTAGATGGTATAGATGATTATCTAGAGTTACCAGAAATGGCCTAGCACCAACTTTGGACTGGGCCACATTCCTAAGGGTCCAGCGTGTACTTTGGACTGGGCTGCATTCTTTTAAACCAGTTTTTAGCTACAGTTAGTGTAGGGTTTTTCTACTTATAGAAAATATTTACTTTACTCATAGAAAATATTGTAGAATAGGTCATGCTAACATCAGGGAATTATGCTAGTTCAAGCATAATC
>NW_007230160.1:0-645 GCF_000164805.1 Carlito syrichta | reverse complement strand
AAGCTTACATTCAAAACACAAAAGTTCAGAATGGCTTTGGTTTTCAAAACATCATTACTGGCACAGAACTTTCCAAATTCGGACACAAATGGTTTACAAATTAACATTCCATACCCATTCAAATAATCATGGAGTTTGAGAGTAGTATGAAGACACATACAGACATGCATTATTTATCTCTTAAAACTCAATCTCAGGATGCTACTGATATTTCTCCATAACAAAGAAAGTGAAATTTATGGGATATAGAAAAGAAAGGTTCCAACTAATAAGAATATTTAATAGAATTTAAATAGTAATTTATGGTAATAGATACATAGACTAGACATTAACTTGTCTAGAAGGAGAAGATAAGAATGCTCTAAAAAAATTTTTTTTTCAAGGATTAGAAGGGGAATACCTTATACAACAAAAATGTATTGGAAGGTGATTCAAATAATTGACAAAGTTTGAAGTTGAGATTTTATTCAACATCAAGCAATGAAAAATAAAAGATAGAAAATTATTAACTCCAGGGGAAACAGAAATATATACAGAAAGTAAAAGTAATCATAACAATGCATACCCTTGCTAGGAATAGCACTGACATAGTTATATTGTTAACACAATATTTCATCCAAAATTTTGAGAAAAGCATGTTGGGAG
>NW_007230159.1:0-6091 GCF_000164805.1 Carlito syrichta | reverse complement strand
AAAAGACAAAGACGTGATTAGAAGGTTGGGACTTTCAGCCTCAACCCTCAACCTCGTTGGAGGGGAAAGTGACTGATGGCTAAGTTCATCACCAATGACCATCGTTTTAATCAAGCATGCTAATGTAATAAAGCCTCCATACAAAACAAAAGGATGAGATGCTTCTGGACAACTGAACACATGGGCTTTCCTGGAAGGTGGCAGTCAGGGAGGGCATGAAAGCTTCATGCCCCTTCCCATACCTTGTCCTGTGCATTTCTTCACTTGTATCCTTCATAATGTTCTTTATAATAAATCAATAAACATAACTGTTTCCTCGAGTTCTGTGAGCCACTTTAGCAAAGACTCAACTTGCAACTGGTTTGTTAAAATTCTTGAGGCTTGGACTTGTGACTGGTAACTTGAGGCAGCGGGGCAGTTTTGGGAACTGAACCCTCAACCAGGTAATACAGTCAGAAGTAAGTTGGAGGAGGATACCCAGTTCTTATCCACCATAATACTGACTGCTTTCCTGTCCACCATAATACTGATTGTCCGCCCCACATTGGTTCACAGAAATCTTCTGTGTCAATGTTGTTGTGGTAAAGTGAGAGCAAAGGACAAATCCAGTTTCAGTTAGTTTTTTTTACACACAACCAATTATGCTGATTTCATCATTACACATTATATACAGGAACTGAAATAACACATGTATCCTAAAATTTGTATACCAAATATGTATAACCAATAAAAAAGATAAAACAGGCTTAAATTGGCTATTTCCAAAAAGACAGTGAGGGAAATAAAGTCTAAAATTGTGGGAACTTATGGGTTAGAAAAACCAACTGCTTCTGTACAGCAAGGGGTTGTAAGAACCCACTATTAAGTTTCTTAGGAAAATGATGAAGGTGGACTTGGAGCCGAAGATTAGTTAAGGAATGCTGCATTCCTGTACAAGCTTCTTGTTTTGGATCACTTTAAGTTAATCCCAATGAGAAATGAGACATGGTTAAAGAAAGTTGGAGATTGATGAGCATGTTCTCTGGCATAAGAACACAACTGGAAGCAAACAATGCAACTCCTAATAAGTTTTTGGAGGCAATTTTAGCGAAATAACTTCTAAGACTCTTCTGCAAAACCCTGTGGTTGTCAATCTATAAAGCAATTTTCAAGCACCAAATTAGCAGATGAAGGATACTGTACACTTTCAAGGACAGTTTACTCTTCAATACCTACTTAAAATTTTGCCATAGAGATTGTGGACAAGAAAGTGCTATTCAGAAGAAAATGCCAGGGCACAACGGAGGACACAGGACAAAGAAGCACCTGCTAGGGAACAGGACCAGAGTCTGCCAGGGTAGGAGGCTTTTCATAATTCTGACCAACAGAATCTGTTCATTTCCCTGACCTTTGACTGTAGAATAGTCCCCTTTCTTTGCTTATCCATGAGGGGTTATTTATTGTGATCATCTGTTGTCTTCTCTGATCCATGAGGACTATAGTCAGCCTTGGTGGAAAAAACAACCAAAAAACTGCTATGTATCTTCCAGAAAACTTAGAATCTGAGCAGGATATGGTCATGAGAAAGGGTTTTGTCAACAGTGAAGAAAAGAGAGGAACATTTTCTGTTTCCTAATATCTCCTTATTTAGTCTCCAGTAGCCTGGAATTCAACTTTTGCAGCAATCCAGCTTCTCCTTGCAGACTAAGGGGATGCCCCAAGGGATGATAAAACAGCAAGATGGAAGAAACTCAGGTCCCCGATGGTCTGAGAACACAGTCATAGCCTAGACCAACTAGAGAGTGATATAAAGGAAAATAACTGCCGTCTCATTTAAGCCAATTCATTTTGGGGTTGACCTTGTCAGCAACAACACTTTTGCATTGACCATAAAACTGCTAATTTAAAGTGTTTCCAAAGGACAGCCCTAAGATGGTTACCTAAAGTTTTATTTTGTATTTCCCGAAAGGTATAGTGTTCTGCTCAACCTGTTCTGCACACTTCCCTTGATATCTTGCTCATTTATCACTCTTGGTCTTATTCACATGATTGGTTTTACTCTTCCCTTGATTTCTTGCCAACTAAAATCTCATGCACTTCTTACTTATTTTTGTAAAAGTATATAGTAGTTCAAATTGTTTTTGTTTTAATTTTCATCTTATAGAACTTGTTTTATTTTTTTAATTTCTAGAAGGTCATCATCATGCATGTCTTCTCTTTTCAACTGAGTCATATGTTTCAACAAGATAAGAATAGTGTCACATTTTTTATACCCCTTTGTCATTTATGCTGCAGGCTTCAATAATTACTTGGTGATGGATTAATTGCTCAAATACAGTGGCATTTCTCACTCATCATATTTGATGAATACATAATCCAGTAAATTATTCATGATCAGCTTAACACATCTTTTTAAAGAAATAAATTATTTTTATCCAGAAGTCTTAATGCAGATACTTGTCCCAATTCTGTCAGAAAAGAGATCTATTCATATTTTTCTATTATTGTGAATCAAGCTATCAAATGCTTCCCCATGCCAGATGTAGCATTATTCCATGTTCAGAAACTTCAAAGTGAGTATGACTGCTAATGTGTCTTCTTCTTATGTTTTTACTTATTTTGTTTTGATAATATTCTGGTAGCTATATAGGATACAGTTAGTTTCTAATAATCACCATTTAAAAAATATTTCATGACATTTTCAAAGTAAAAATACAATATTGTTTTCATACATTCATTTTAGGTGGTAAAATCTCTTTTGCCAAAAAAAAAAGCACGAATATTTGAAATTGAAAGAACATTAAATGCCTCTTATTTGCAGGTTAAAATAAGTAATGACTAGTCTTTGTGTATCCTGCAAAGAATTTTCTACCTTCTCTTGTTTGTTTGTTTGGGTCAAGATCTCACTCTTACACAGGGTGGAGTACAGTGGAATGATCACAAGTTCTCGCAGCCTCCAACTCCTGGGTTCAAGCAATCCTCCTGGGTCATCCTCCCAAGTAGCTGGGACTCCAGGGATGCACTCGGTCTCTACCCTGTATTTGGCCACTAATCTAGACCTGACTCTCAAACATTTTTTTGTAGTGCCAGTGGGCTCTATCTATACCCACAATAGCAAAACAGATTTTACATAACAACAATTTATGTGTTTGATTTTACATTGACTCACTGCTTCATACTTTTTTCCATTGATTTATCCAGCCTATCTTAAGATTTATCTTAATATTACAAATGATTGTGACAATAGACTTTTCTCCTACTACTTGCAATATATTTTAATCAGTGCTCATTCACCAACAAATTGATGGAGTAATCTATTTTCCTCTTAGGTAGTACCTAAGACCTGTTTCACTCTCTTTTCTATTCAAGCAGTCAATAATTTATTTGGATTCCTATTCATTAAGTTAAAATAGTAATAACAAATAATGGGCAGTTGCCCATTTAATTAGGAAGTCTGGACCTTTTTGAAGTTTCAGAATGACTTTTTAAAGATTTACAGGCAGCCGGGCTTGGTGGCTCAGCCTGTAATCCTGCGCCTTTGGGAGGCTGAGGTGAATGGATTGCCTGAGCCCACGGGTTGCAGACCCGCCTGGGCAGTGAGACCTCATCTCTACAATAAATCAAAAAATCAGCCGGGCGTGGTAGCGCGTGCCTGTAATTCCGGCTACTCAGAAGGCTGAGGCGGAAGGATCGCCAGAGCCCAGCAGGTCGAGGCTGCGGTGGCCGGACGGCCACTGCACTCCAGTCTGGGCGACCGAGTGAGACTCCAACTCAAAAAAAAAAAAAAATTTGCAGGCATGTGTCACCACACCTGGCTACTTTTTACTTTTTCTTTTTGGACAGATGAGGTCTTACTATGTTACCTATGCTGGTCTCAGAATCCTAGGCTCAAGTCCACTTCAGCTTCCCCAAGGGTTGGGATTATAGGCATGAGCCACCACACCTAGCAGGATGAAATTCAAAATAGCAAACGTGGCCTAATGTTTGCTTCATCCCCAGCTCTCAGTCAGGTCTGTGGCATGACCAGCAACTTAGGAATTATGCACAGTGATAGGAAATAGCTTACAGATATGAATGCATTTTCACAGAAAAACAGTACTGAATGGCATCACTGTGTAATTTGACTCATACAAAATCACATAGTGCCAGTGGAATCCAGTGCCTCCTATGGCACAAGTTTAATTCATGGTATTCCTATAGCTCTGTTTTACATTACAGGTTCCACTCTATTATTTTGTGGTTAAACATTTACTTCGATAAACTCTGTGTGGTAATTAACTTTTATTTATTTACTTTTAACTAAAGGAGATAACCCAGTTAACTTAATTTGTTTTTGCTTGCCAACAAGACAATGTGCTAAATTCTTGATTCACAAAGATGAGTAAGAGCCCTTGTTCTCAAGATGATCAAAGTCTGGTGAGGAAGCAAATGTATAGAGAAATAAATTCCACTCAGTTATAGGTACTAAAAGAAAACCCCATGAGGATAGGACAGATGCAGTATGCTCACAAAATATTTGCTCAAACCAAAGCCCCCAAAGGAATTCTCAAACTACACCCTTTATGTATCATTTATGAATGAAATGTATCATTTATGTATTATTTATGAATGAAATGATTCCAAATCTATAATAAAGAACAGTTGGTATCACTGAAAAGAAGTTGGAAAATGTATTAGTTTGTTAAGTGCTTTGAAGTCTCAGAATGAGAGGTACTAGGTACAAAACATTTTGCTTCAGCTTGATATTGTGCTCTCCTGAATTATTTTAATCATCTGGGAAATAAAACCCTGAGATTAATTTTCTGTAAGAAGCATAAACAACTTGATTTTACTTCCCTTAGTTGATATAATTTTACAATGTGTTAAAGCATTGTTAATTGATCTCAGCAGGATAATACTTCAACTACTTGACTGGATAATTATGCAATTCCATAGCCATGGTGTCCATTATCCATTTTTTTCAGTTTTTCATTCCTATTTTCAAGATCAGGTTTTCTTCCTGATAATTTGCTAAACATCTTGTCTTTCATAATTATCCATGTACAACCAATAAATAGGGGACTTGTTTTTTAGGGCCCAGGTTCTTTTAATATATTTATTCATATAAATCATTCTTGTTTTTATAAATTGCTTGAAAGTGTTTTATTGAATTTCTCCAAGGAAACCATGACAAAATATTATTGTCCTATAGTCCTTCATAAATACTATTTTTCAGGATTTAAGTTGTGTCTTAAACTTTTTTTTTCCTTTCCTCTTCTTTAAATTTATCTGTATTTTGTTAGGCTGCATTCATTAAAGATGTATTTTCATAACCACTGTGCTTGGGAGGGTGTTTGACATATACCAATCAACAGGTGAAAGAATGAGTGAATCAAGAACATTTACACGGAAATTTTGTAAATTAGATTACACAAATATTATTCCAAATGTTAAGACTAGAACTTGGATTTTATTTATTAATTTATTTATTTTTATTATTTTTTTATTATTATAAATATATGGGGTACAATTCAGAGTTAGTTATACAAATGTTGATTATGCAGGTGCCCTTGTTGATGAGGTATGCCCCTCCCTCCCCTAGCAGTTTCCCTCAACTGTCACTCTCACCCTCTCCCCGACAGTTTCCCACCACTGCCAATCCCTTTCTTACAGTATTATAACTGCTCAAGGTCCACTTATGAGTGAGAACATATGGTAGTCTGTTCTTTGTTTCTGTGATAGATCACTGAGTATGATCAACTCAAAATCCATCCAAGTTATTGTGAAGTCCATATGTTTGTCCTTTATGGTTGCATATTTCATTGTGTATATGTACCACATTTTGTTATCCAGTGACAGCTTCCATGGGCAAAATGAGTGTTTCTATGTTTGCCATTGTGAATAGAGCTGCAACAGACATACGTGTGCAGGTATCTTTTTTGTAGAATGATTTGAGTTCCTCTGGGTATATTCCCAATAGGACGATTGCTGGGTCATATGGAAGGTCAATTTCTAGTTCTTTCAGAAATAGCCACACTGTCTTCCAAAGAGTTTGTACTAGTTTGCATTCCCAAAAGCAGTGTAGAAGCACTCCTTTTTCTCCACATCCTCACCAGCATCTGTTGTTGTTGTT
>NW_007230158.1:0-426 GCF_000164805.1 Carlito syrichta | reverse complement strand
CCATTTCTCTGATGATGAGGGAGGCTGAGCACTTTTTCATGTGTCTGTTAGCTGCACATATATCTTCTTTTGAGAAGTGTCTATTCATGTCTTTTACCCACTTTTTAATGTGGTTGTTTGTTTTTTTTTCCTTTCAGCACATTTGAGTTCTTTTAGATCCTAGATGTTAGGTCTTTGTCAGATATACAGTTGGCAAATATTTTTTTCCATTCTCTGGGCTGTCTCCCTGCTCTCTTGATGGTTTCTTTTCTTTGCAGAAGCTCATTAGTTTGATGAAGTCCCACTTGTTTATATTGGCTTTTAGCATTCTGAATAGGAATTGGTTGCCAGTTCCAATTTTCATAAGGGTGTCTCCTGCATTTTCTAAGATTCTTATAGTTTGAGGCTTTGTGTTTAGGTCTCTGATCCATTTAGAGTTAATTTTTG
>NW_007230157.1:0-3697 GCF_000164805.1 Carlito syrichta | reverse complement strand
GATTATGATGAACTAGTAATCTAAGTAATACATAGATTCATAGATAACCTCTCTTAAAATATCCATATAAATTTTTGGCACCCCTAGTAAAATATTTTGCATACTGATGTAACTAAAATGTTACATCTGTATGTCCTTATTATTATAACCTTACTATACATCCAAGGTTCATAACAAATGATAGAGCTGGAATTCTAGATCAATCTTTCTATTTTCAAAATGTACCCATTTTCTACTACAGCGTATCTTTCTCATTTAAATGAAAAAGTTTTCCACCTACAATATGTATTTTTTTACAAGAATATTCATGGTTTAAGATAAAGTAGAAGCATTGAAAGTACTGACAATCATATTAATAAAAGTGAATTTGCTTATTACTGTATTATTAGAATGTTACTTTGAGGAAGCCACATAAGTGTCATTAACTCAGTTTTATTTCTCTGGAAAATATGAGTAATACTGATTTCAAATCTTGTTATGAAGACTAAGTATTATAAAATATCTAAAATTTTCTAGTACAAAGAATGACAAATAATACCCAGCAGTAAAATTTGGTTTTCTTCCCATACTTCCTTGTTATATATTTTGAAATAGAAGACAATTTCTTTTGTATGATTCTCCTACAAAAAAATACTATACCTCCATATAATTTTATAAATCAAAAACAGGAAAAAAGGGGTTAAAATAAATGTAAAAATCTCCTTTTCTTCTTCTTCCACAGAATTGCAGAGTAGTTCTTGTGGAAACCCTGGAATTCCGCCTAAAGGTATATTATATGGCACAAGGTTCGAGGTTGGGGTCAAGATCCGCTACAGCTGTGTGACTGGATATATCCTTGACGGTCACCCTCAACTCACCTGCATAGCCAATTTGGCTAATACAGCCTCCTGGGATTTTCCTGTTCCCATTTGTAGAGGTAATACAAAACAAAACAAATTTTTTTTTTCTTGTAAAGATGTGGGGTACAATTCAGGGTTAGTTTTACAGATGTTGATTATGCAGGTACCCTTGTTGATGATGTGTGCCCCTCCATCCTCTAGCAGTTTCCTTCAACTGCAATCCTACCCCCCCCCCTGACAATTTCCCACTACTGCCAATCCCTTTTTTTATTTTTTTATTTTTTTTTTGAGTTGAAGTCTCACTCTGTCACACAGACTGGAGTGCAGTGGCCGCTCCCGGCCACTGCAGCCTCAACCTGCTGGGCTCCGGCGATCCTTCTGCCTCAGCCTTCCAAGTAGCTGGAACTACAGACGCCCGCTACCACGCCTGGCTAATTTTTTTTTGATTTATTGTAGAGATGAGGTCTCGCCAAGTTGCCCAGGCGGGTCTCCAACCCACGGGCTCAGGCAGTCCACTCACCTCAGCCTCTCAAAGGCGCGGGATTACAGGCTGAGCCACCGAGCCCGGCTAATCCTTTTCTTATAGTTTTATAATTGCTCAAGGTCTGCTTATGAGTAAGAACATATGATAATCTGTTCTTTTTTCTGTGATAGATCACTGAGTATGATCGACTCTAAATCCATCCAAATGGCTGCCAAGTCCATATGTTGGTCCTTTTTTATAGCTGCATAATATTCCATTGTGTATATGTACCACATCTTTTTTATCCAGTCCAACTTCAGTGGGCAGCATGGTTGGTTCCATGTTTTTGCTTTTGTGAATAGGGCTGCAAGAAACATGTGTGTGCAGGTATCTTTTTTGTAGAATGATTTGAGTTCCTCCTGGTATATTCCCAATAGGGGAGTTGCTAGGTCATATGGAAGGTCAATTTCTAGTTCTTTCAGAAATTGCCACACTATCTTCCAAAGAGGTGGCATTAGTTTGCATTCCCAAAAGCAATGTAGAAGCACTCCTTTTTCTCCACATCCTCACCAGCATCTGTTGTTGTTTGTTTTATTAATGATGGCCATTCTTATTGGGGTTAGGTGGTATGTCAATATGGTTTTGATTTGCATTTCTCTGATGATGAGTGAGGCTGAGCACTTGTTCATGTGTCTGTTGACTTGCCTGTATATCTTCTTTTGAGAAGTGTCTATTCATGTCTTTTGTCCACTTTTTAATGGGGCTGTTTGTTTGTTTGTTTGTTTGTTTTCCTTTCAGCATGTTTGAGTTCCTTGTAGATCCTGGATGTTATGCCTTTGTCAGATATACAGTTGGCAAATATTTTTTTCCATTCTGTTGGTTGTCTCCCTGCTCTCTTGATGGTTTCTTTTCTTTGCAAAAGCTCATTATTTTGATGAGGTTCCACTTGTCTATCTTATTTCTTAAGATATTGGCCTTTAGGGTTCTGAATAGGAATTGGTTGCCAATTCCAATTTCCATAAGGGCGTCTCCTGCATTTTCTAAGATTCTTATAGTTTGAGGTTTTACGTTTAGATCTTTGATTCATTTAGAGTTAATTTTTATGTATGGGGATAGGTAGGGATCCTGTTTCAATCTTCTGCATGTGATCAGCCAGTTTTCCCAGCACCATTTACTGAATAGGTTTTCCTCTCCCCAGTGGTTGTTGTTGGAGGCTTTGTCAAAAATGAGTTGGTTCTTCTTTTTGGCTGCATAATATTTCACTGTGTATATGTGGACCTTTAACAATTATGATACTATAAGAAATGGATTGCCAGTAGTGGGAAACCTTTGGGGGGGGTGGGATTGGCAGTTGAGGGAAACTGCTGAGGGTGAGAAGGGCCCTCCTCACCAACAAAAGTACCTGCATAATCAACATTTGTGTACCTAACCCTGAATTATACCCCACATCTTTATTTAAAAAAATAAAAAATTAAAATTAAAAAATTGAAAACATTAAAAAATAAAAGTGATAATTTAAAAAAACAAGTTGATTGAGAAATTGAGTCTTTGCTTCCGGAATCTCTGTCTGGTTCCATTGGTATATGCTTGTAGCAATACCAGACTGTTTTTATTTTATGCCAATTCAATATTTGTCTTACCCAATGAAAACATTTCAAAAAGAAGGGTTGTTATCAGTCATTATATTTGAAAAATGTGTTTGGTGCTAACCTGTACAAAATCTGAAATATATATATATTTCATTTCATATCTATATATATTTCATTTCATATTTATTTCACTTCACATATATATCTGATATTCTACATGACAAATTATAGAAAATATATAAAAGTACTACTTGCTATGATAAGACAACACTTATGAAATATGAAAGTGAAATACATCTCTATATTTATATTTAATTTTACTCATATACTGTGCATTTATATGCCATCATATGTACATATTGGAAAAACATGGTGTTTATAATGTTTAGAAATTGAATTAGACTGTTGAAATCACTATTTTTGCTTTTCACTAAGAAATATTAACTGGATCTATGAGTAGAAGACTTAGCATGGAAATTCATGAATTTAATATGCTGTATTGTTTATAATTAACGCTATAAGAATTATTTGTGCCATGGGAAAGTACAGTAATATAACAATGTGGGAAATGGTTCAAAGTACAAAGCCTGGAAAATAAAACATATCCAACATTAGCTAAATACATCCATCAATGGATATTACCTTCAGATAATCTGGAGACCAACATTGTTATTTCTCTGGGCTTTTTTTTTCTAACAAATGAAAGATAAATGTGACACAATTTGTTTATCTTTTGACCTACATTTCTGTAATTCCTCTATAAATGGGATGTGGGAATTTCCAAAGACCATCTAAATTACTTCATA
>NW_007230156.1:0-434 GCF_000164805.1 Carlito syrichta | reverse complement strand
TAAATTAAAAATTAAAACACAAACACACTTGTATTCATTCTCATACGGTGATTAAACATAATCATAAATTGCCTAATGCAAAAATGAAAATGTATTCTGTAGTGGGATTTTAAGTACTACATCAAAACAAAGTCCAGTTTTGTCTATTCAATGTGTAATGTTACTTTTCAACATTTTTATAGCTAAAATTTGTAGTAATTAAAAAAATATATATTTGATTTATAAAACCCCGTGTTAGCTGACTTCTCTGATCTCCTTAGGCTCACTCCCAAAGAAGAGAAGTGTTCTTGTAACCTCTTGAAGTATAAAGTATCATGTTTGCAGTAACAATTATTTGCCAAAGAAAAATCAACTCAAATCCACTGTTGAATATAAAAGTGTTATGAACCATCCATTAAGAATTCTTTTTGATGATTGAAGCATTGATGATTTGA
>NW_007230155.1:0-498 GCF_000164805.1 Carlito syrichta | reverse complement strand
TTTACATTAACGTATGTTAAAATTTGGAATGTTTTTTTTTTTTTTTTGCTTGTGAGAATATGTACTTATAGCACAATATTATTTTTATTTAGAAATGACACTGTTAGACACATACACGTAAAATTAGACTTTTCCTGAAGAAACTCTCAGTTAGGGATGAAGTTATTAAAATTGACAGATGATGGAGTAAGTGAATGAATTACTGAGTGAGAATCCCCAAGGAACTCTCAGAACAACTACAGATCCTTGCAATGCATGTCAAGGGAGAGCCTAGGAAACCATGAGTGCCAAGGCCATTATAGAGTACTAAGTGGCGGCTATGGAAGGAGATTAACCAATCTCGGGTGAAACCCCTCTAGCCACTGAACCCTGACTACATACAGTACCTACACATTGTCACCACATAGGACGAACTTCTGTGTAATACAATTAAGAGAAACCTAAAAGGACCCCGTTCCTCTCAAATTTTATTTATGATATCTCTAAAAAAACTCAGTC
>NW_007230154.1:0-544 GCF_000164805.1 Carlito syrichta | reverse complement strand
ACACACTTGTTTGTGCTGAAAACTACCATACCTGAAGTGAAAATTAACCGAGGTTTATAACAGAAAAATACATAAAGTAAAGGAAAAGCAAACTTAATAAGAGACTATTATACATGAAACAATTAGAGGAGTAAAAAAGATAGTCATATAGAATAAAGAATGAAAGTTAATAAACCTATGGGACTCCACAAAGTAAACCAAAATATATATTGCAGTTTTATATAGAAAGATGAGATAGATAATCAGAGAGAAAAAGAGAGAAAGACAGAGAGCATAAAGATCTTTCAAAGAAAAGAATTACCACTCTATCTCCACATGCAAATATGACCAATCACCTATCCAAGCAGGAGCATCTTAAAGGAATCTTCCCAACCTTCTCTCTCATTTTATGTGCATAGTTATTGATCTTTCCACTTTCCCACATGCTTTAGGACTTTGCATCCCAAAATGCAGCCTGTCACTCCCCCAGTACAGTTCTAGAAGTGTAAATACTTCCAAGACAAGTCATGTTTTAGGCGCCTTTGTTTGCTAATATTGTTTCATT
>NW_007230153.1:0-3599 GCF_000164805.1 Carlito syrichta | reverse complement strand
CACATTCTGGCCCATACATACTCTTTGAATCACTTTTCCAGTTTTCAAAAACTTTTCCTCTGATTTAAGGCAATCGCAGCTTCTCAAGGACCTTCAGGTAAGCCAAACACATTCTGCTGTCTCTGCTTTCTTTCACACTGCAATGTTGTAACTCTCCTTTGCCCAATCCTTCCATTACTATTTGTACTTGCCAGGCTGTTGTTTCAGAAACAGTCCAAACCCCACTTTCTTCATGTTTCCTCCCAGGACTATCTTAGAATCAACATATTTTATCCTCTGAAGCTTCATTTTGCTTATAACTGAGACACATAATTTACCACTTAGTTAAACATTACCTTGATATAGTTTTTGGATGCTACAAGAGTTGCCCTCTCAATTAGATTCTGAATAACTTAAGTGGGGATCATGTTTTGCACCTCTATTTCCCTCAAAGACAGGCATAGCATATTGAAGGTTCTTACAAAATAATCACTTTTGAGTCAATGAAAGATATGCTGTGTCAGTAAATCACAGACTTCAGCAGGAGATGGTGATACGTTAATCTATTGCCTTTTTTTCCTCACAAGGAAATGGAGACCAAGAAATAAGGGCAGGATTCAAGGTCAAGCCTCAGCAAGGTTTGACCTTGACCAAGTGCCCTAAGGTAATGATTTTTACAAAAGTGAGAATGCTTGCTCAACCATGGCCTCTCCCACAACTTAGAGACTTTCAAAGACCACCAGTGAGGAGCTAATGAATTACCAAGGAAGAAAATTGAAAGCTGATGCAATAGGCCCACCTAATAACCCCCAAGGAGCTAGGCACGTACTCAGATCAGAAACAGAAGATGAGCATGTGCCTCAGAAAACCCAGTAGGGAAATATGGTATGTGGGATGGGTTGAAGGACCAGAACTGGATCCATAGCAAAGTCTGACTCAACTCCCCTTCAGATGATACCTCCAGAACGGGAATGTTCAGTCAAGTTCACAGAAGGAAAGCGGCAAAAGTTAATTGAACCCCAACTGTGTGCTAAATACTACACTGGATGATACTCAACTATCACAAGAAATCTTTGGGATAGTGCTGGTATTATACAGCATCCCCATTTTACAGATAAGTAAACAGGTCCAAGGATTAAACAATCGCCTCCATGGTCTCCAACAAGAGCTAGAACCAGCATACCTACCCAAACCCGTCTGACTCCACCATGCGCGTTCTGCTCTAACGCAGTGCTCCTCAGCTCCGCAAGTGCCTCTGTGGCATTCTGTGCAAGGCACTGAACAAAACATAGAGAGTAGAAAAACACACTCTCACCCTCAAGGAGTTTATCATTCATTCATGAGTTCCACAAATATTTTCCGAGCCTCTCTTTTGCAAACTAGAAAGACACCTGCTAAACTTAGAAAATTAGACAGAGGTCCAGAGTTCAAGGTCCAGGGGTAAAGATCACTTTTGTTTTCTTTGTTCTTGGAGAAAGAAGTAGGAACAAAGATGTGTAATGAGAAAAGAACTAGACAAATTGTTGGGAGGCCCAGGCTTTCCAAATAAGCTGTGTTAAGTAAGTACCTTTCTGACCTAACTGGCTCTAAACCTGGGGGGCATTTTAGACAGCAGGAGAAAATGAAAAATGCATTGGAATAATTCATGAGTAAATAGCACTTTCTCTCTTCTTAAAAGTTATGCATGTATATACGCATATAGAGTACTAGAAAACTCTCACTCTCTATATATGTGTTTATGTAAATATAGCTGAAGGAGCATATTTATTTATAAAAAATTGCATACAGACACATAATTTTATTTTAAATTGGCATCTGACATCTTCTCTGGAATAGTACTTTGCTTATACCTGTGTTATAGCTTTTATCAAACATAAATATGCATTCATATGACTTCTACATATGTCTGTCTTCTCTGCTATACTTACTTCCTTAATGTAGAAATCAAGTTTCATTCAACTCTGCATCCGAAGTGCCTAACACAGTGCCTGACACATGGCAGGCACTATACAAACTCCTCTGGATGAATTATAAATATACGGCAATAAAAGAAGGGATGAGATGATAAATGTATGAGAGAGGTACAGATGATGTGCTATAAGAGTTGAGAAGAAGAAGCAGTTAAGCCCAGAAAATATGATCAGCAAAGTTTTCATGAAGCAGGGATTGTATGAGCTGGGCCTTAAAGCATGGAAAGAAAGTATATATACAGAAATGAAGTTCACCTGCCTGCTTTATTTCTTTTTATTTCTTTCTAAATTGGCCAGGGGAGATAGAAAAGAGCAGTGAGGAGAGCCAGGATTCCAGTTATGAGAAACATCATGGAGGTGGAGAAGCAAGGGCCATTTTGGGTACACTGAGGTGGGAAAGAAGGTACAAGGGACAATGAAGCACGCAGGAAGGAAAGAGGACTCGCACTCGGTGCGGTCAATTATGAGTTTGTAAAAAAGTTTTACAAGGAGTGAAGAGGATGATGACAATAAGGGACATGGCTGGCCTCTTAAAAATCAGCTGGCACTGTCTTTGTTGAGCATCCACCTTCAATTTTCTTGTCCCCAAGCACCTAGTGTCTTCTGCTCCCAGATGACTGGGCCAACTTTCAGACACACGCAATGCCGGCAACAAATGGCTGTATTTCTGACTTTCCCTTCTCTCTTTATCTAAACCTGCCCTATGACAAATCCTTGATGGTAAAATGATTTCTAAAAAATGGTTTGAGTCACCTTGAAACGTATAACCCTCCTTAACCCATTGCCTTCTGGGATTATCTGTACTTGAACTAAGGAGTCTAAGTCGCTGGTGGGACTGGGGGAAAGTGATATTTGCCTGTGTGAGAGAAAGTACCCACATTCTGAAGTTTCAGTCCCTATTCCATCCAAGAATCTTTCTACATTTTTTCAAGTCTCAATTCACTGACCCCTTTGGCCCAGTCCTCTGTCTCCTGGATGAGGCTTGTGAGGTCACATGGAAAGTAGCAAAGACCCAGTCTCACCTCACACTACTGGAGGAGCCTGGGCAATTCATGCGCCTTTACAGAATCGACTCTGGGTTTTTCTGAAATGGGGTAATAATACGTTTACCTCCGCCAAGCTCACAAGGTTGTCAATTAAAATCCAATAAGGGAAGCCCACCTGCTTTAATAAACTATATGTGCAAACCTGAGTTGTTAGTGTGACAAACACTCTTTTTTGGTGGATAGGGTTCAGATTCTAGAGCTGCTGAGCTCCTTCTAAAAATGTCTATTCATTCCAGATCTGAATGCAAATACAGAAGGCTGCATATCAGGGCCAGTGTACTCACCTGGCTCCTCTACTCAGCTTTGGGAATCAGACAGGAAGCTGTGGGGTATTCCTGTTATCTGAAAGGATAATGCATAATCTGCAAATTCATAAATCTCTAGGATGCTGTGGCCCATGAGCACATTCAGTGAAGTGAGGACTTTTGAGGCCTATAAAATTTTACTCTGAAGGAAAATTACTTTAGTTCATTAAACCTTCCTGAAATCTTGGTGCCTTTAAAGCCATCCAGCTCTCCACACATCCTCCTCAAGGTCCTCATCACCTCTTGTGACCTCATTCCTGCCCCGATATGACAGTCCTTTGCTTCCAGCCAAGTGGATA
>NW_007230152.1:0-4052 GCF_000164805.1 Carlito syrichta | reverse complement strand
CATTGCCATCTAGACACCTCAGGCCTGCAAATCCAGGTTCGTGAGAGACCATGTGCCTCCACTGTGGTGATCCAAGTCAAGCAAATGGAGGATGGCCACAGGTTCTTTGACATCCCTCCCCTTAGGAGGGACGCTGCACGTCTCCTCCCTTGAAACTGGGCAGACTTCTGAGTGCTTCAGTAGAGAATGCAGTGGAAGTCAACCCATGCCAGGTCCTAGGCCTGGGTCTGAAGATAATGGAAGCGTCCGCTTCGTGTGTCTTGGAGCATTCCCTTTGAGGGAAGCCAGCAGCCTGATAAAAAGTGCAGCTGTCCTGAGGGGCCGTGCTGTGAGGAAGCCTGAGCTACCCTGAACTACCACCTGGAGGGCTGTGCGAACAGGGGACTGCCCAGCAGCCCCAGTGATTGCAGCTGCTCCAGCCCTAGTGCCAGGAGGCAAGCAGCGGATGACTGGGGCCACCACCCGACCGCAGCTCCCTAAGAGACCCCAGCAAGAGCTGACTGCCCACATGCACACCCATTAGGATGTCCACTGTGAAAACAAAACACATGCACACACAAACACCCCCCCCCACACACACACACAAACAAAAAACAGAAAATAGCAAGTGCTGGTGAGTACATGGGGACATTGGAAGCCTGGTGCATTCACTGATGGTGGCCATGCAAAATGGCTCAGTCACTGTAGGAGATAGTAGGATGATGACTCAACAAATGGAACACAGAATTATCAGATGACCCAGAATTCCACACTGGGATGTGCACCCAAAAGGATTAAGAGCAAGGACTTAGGCAGGTATTTGTACACTCATGTTCACCACAGCATTATCTGCAGTAGCCAAACGGCAAAAACAACCCAAATGCCCACTGGTGGATACATGAGCTTATCTACTTAGCAAAATGTGGTCTACCCACACAATGGAATATTATTCAGCCTTAGAAAGGCAGGAAATTCTGACAGACTCCACAGCATGGATGAGCCTTGAAAACATTGTGCTAAGTGAAATAAGCAAGTCACAAAAAGATAAACACCTGTATAATTTCACTTGTAGGAAATACCGAGAGGTGTCAGATTCCTAGAGACAGCGAGCAGAATGGTGGTTGTCAGAGGCTACAGCAGGGGAGATGAAGAGTTGATGTCTAATGGGTATGAAGTCTCAGTTTGGGAAAATGAAAAGAATTCTAGAGATGGATAGTGGTGATGGATGCACAATATTGTGATGTAATTGATACGACAGAGCTGTACACTCTAAAGTGAGTAAAAGAGGCTAGGCATGTGGCTCACACCCGTAGTCCCAGCACTTGGAGAGTCTGAAGCAGGAAGATCACTTGAGTCCAGGAGCTTGAGGTTATAGTGACCCATAATCGGGCCGCTGTACTCCAGCCTGGGTGGCAGGGGGAGACTCTGTCTTAAAAAAAAAGATCATAGCCATCAATTTTATTTTATGTTTTACCAAATAAAAAAGAAAAAGAACTACCCACAGGACTTCTAGATTATGACTCATCAGTGCTGTTTCAATCTACTATGTTTTGAGAAGATTTGTTATGCAGAAATAATAACCAGAACAAGACCTTAATTACTGCTGCTAAATAGATCAAGTGTAGACTGCACATCTATCTCATTTCCGAGGAAAATGTGACCAACCAGCCGCCTCCAAGTTCCTTATGGTTCAAAGCTCCAGTGACCACCTAGTCTTTAGCACTTATGGAAGTTCTCTGGCCCCTGGTCTTTGATGGTTTCACCCTCTGCGGGGGGCTACTGTCCTCTGAAACCAAGCAGCACGTCTCAACAGCAGCGCCTCCCACCCCCACCCTCCAGCCCCAAGGCCGAGGACAGAGCTCTCTGAAGATGTGGGTGCCCCTCCACCAGCATCTGGAAGTGCCCTCTGGATCCAGAGACCGGGGCGCAGGTCAGCACCATCATCCTATCTCAGAATTTCCAACTTCCTGCCCTTTAAACTCCTTTCTGCTCAGCCCCAGGGAAGTCCCAGCAACTTTAGCCTGACTGCTTATGGGCCACCACTGCTGGTCAGCCAAGCAGGCGGCTGTTGAAGACGCTCCTGAACATCCCAACCACGTATCACATCTGCATCCTGGACTGACTCTGGGCCACACGTGCACGTGGGTCGCTATGCCTGCCTCTTTGCAGAAAAGGAAACAAAGGGAAAGAATATTGAGGGCTTGGGGCCCAACACAAGATAACATTTCACTGCAGGAGATGCAATTTCTATTCCTGGGGGAGCTCTGAATCGTAAAGCAGATGTTGACACATCTCTGTGTTTCGAGTTGTCTTCTGAAGGACAAGAATACAGCACGTTCAGCACAATGGAGAACTGCCAGAGGCGTGTCTTTGTGACATCTTGCTGGGCTGCGTTTTCAGTAACCCTGAAGGTCTGGCCCTGTGGCTCAGTGGAATTACACCATCCAGGCAGATGTGATGAGAACAGGGATACAGGAATATGTAGAACACAGATGTCACCTTCAAGGGCTCTCATGCTCTCTCCTCATTTCCTAAGATTTATTATTTCCTACACGCCAACCTCCGTTACTTATTGACCTCATCAATAACATCAGTCATTACTTATACTGGGGGAGCAATCCAAGATAATAATTATCATCTTTGCTAATGATCAAAGAAAATAAGACAAGTCAAGTCACAATTAGTTCTTAGATATAAACACATCATGAATCTCAAAGCACCTTCCTTCCAAGGAGAGAAAAAAATTACCAATTTTATCAGTTATCTTAACCTTTGTGGTTCAGCTCTTTTGTTAATAAATAACAAATGGGAGAAAAAAGACACAGGATCTAATATTTGGGAATCTCTACTGAGTGTAAGTTAATTTCTTTACCTTCTCCTTGGGTGTGAACAGCCTCAGAGTAAACATCTCTAAGGGACCTGGCTTTAAAATTTTTTTTAAAGTTTGTATAGCTTTCATCTGAAATAATGCAGAAAAATCAGGGATAAAAAGAGAAAAACAGGAAGAACATTAATCCTAACAAAACCACGAGCAGCTCATTCAAACCACTTTCTTTACTCTCTTATTTTCTTAAATTCCAAATAGTGATATTGTGAAATATATAGTGGATCTTCACCTCGCTCCCAGGCATACTACTCCTAAAATTCTTAGAATAGCCAAAGTGACAAGTGTCTTTTAGTATGCTGATGATTAACTGATGGCTGGCAGCCCTAGGTGGCTTTGTGATGGGGGCTGGTCACTAGAAAACCAAGGCATGATGGGAGGGTTGGGGCTTTCAGGAAAAGGGCTGAGGGCGACGCTGGTCACCAGGGGTCGATGATACAGCCAGTCATGACCATGTAACGAAGCTTTTCTAAGGGCCCCAAAGGACTGAGCTCGGAGAGCTTCCAGGCCGCTGAAAACACGGAGGTTCCTGCAAGGTGGTGCCCTGGGAAGGCATGGAAGCCACACCCCCCCATGCCGCCCCCTTCACATCTCTTTATCTGTAGCCTTCATAATATCCTCTATAAGTCACCAGTAAATGTGTTTCCCCGAGTTCTGTGAGTCACTCCAGCAAATGAGTCAAACCCAAGGAGGGCGTCGTGGGAACCCAGATTTGTAGCCGTCATTGAGGAACCACAGGGGAAAGAAGCTCGGGCTTGTTGTTGGCACTGGAAGTAGGAGGCAGTGCTATGGGACTGCGCCTCACCCGTGGGATCGGAGACGATGGTCACGTAGGTAGTCTCAGGTGTCACGACTGATTTGGAGGCCACCCAGCTGGTGACCACTGAAGAACTGATTGCTTGCTGGCTTGTGGGGCACAACACCCACACATCTGGTCACAGAAGTCTTCAGTGTTTATTGTTGTGGGGTGAGAGCCGGGAAAAAATAGTTTGTGTTTTGTTTTTTTTCCACTCACAAATGCCTACACTTGCTTTTATTTATTACAGTTTACTTTCTTCCTATTGTATCTTGAAACTGAGGTATAAAAGAATTATCATAATTCTGCACTAGCAAGTTAAGACAAAACACAGGCTACTATCCTAATCATAACACAGACCAGAAACAAAATAGTTTCTGTAGGTCCAGGATG
>NW_007230151.1:0-3730 GCF_000164805.1 Carlito syrichta | reverse complement strand
AACCATCACAGAGGTGGGTCAGCCCAACATTGAGGAAGGCTAGTAACTGGGCAAACATCACAGAGGACTGCTAGTAACTGTGGCACATATGTCAGAGGAAGTTTTAGTTATTGGTGCACCATCTCAGAGGAGTGTTAGTCACTGAGGCACCAATCACTGTGAAGAGCCAGTAACTGGGGAACACATTTTGGAGGAGGGTCAATCAATGAAGTACCCATCAGAGGAGAAGCAGTCACTAAAGCATCCAACACAGAGGAGAGTGAGTCATTGGGCCACCATTTTGAGGACAGTCAATCATTGGGCCACCAATCACTGATATGGACAAGCCACTAGGGCACCTATTTTGGAGGAGGCCCAATCACTTGAACTCCCATTGTAGAATAGGCCAAGTCACTGTGGCACCCATTATGAAGGAGGACCAGTCACTTGGATTCACATCGCAGAAGAGGCCCAGTCATTCTGGCACACATTATGGAGGAGGGCCAGTCAATCAAGGCACCCATTACAGAAGAAGAACAATCACTGGGCAACCCATCAGGGAAGAGACTCAGACACTGAGACACCCATAACATATAAGAGCCAGTAATAGGGCCACCCATTACAGAGGAGAGTCAGTCATTGGGAAGCTCATCACAGGAGAGTCCAGTCACTAGGTTATCCATCACAGTGGAGGAACAGTCTATCGAGTACCCATCACAGTTGAGAACCAGTCACTGGAACACCAAGTACAGAGGACAGCCAGTCACTGGTGCTCCAATCACAGAGGAAGGCCAGATAAGAATACACAAAACAAAGAGGAGAGAGAGTCACTCACACTCTTTTCACACACTATTTACTCAGTCACTGGGACAATCAACACAGGAAAGGGCCAAACACTGGGCAACCCATCATGGAACAGGAGCAGTCACTGAGTATACCCAAAACAGGAGGACCAGTAACTGAGGAACACTTCAGAGAGGCGAGCCAGTCATCAGGGCACTCTTCATGGAGAAGGGCTTGTCACTGGCAAACCCATCACAAATGGCAATCATATCAGAGGAGAGTCAATCTCTGGGACACCTATTATGGAGGAGGACCAGTCACTAGGACAGTCATCACAGAGAAGAGTCAGTCATTGGGGCACCCATCATAACAGAGGGACAGTCATCATGAAACCCATCACAATGGAGGTTATCTCATCGAATCAACAATTATAAAGGATGCCCAGTAACTGGAGCTCACTTCACAGACGAGGTCTAGTGACTAGCATATGCATTATGGACAGTCAGTGCCTGAAGCACCAATTACCAAGTAGTCAAAGTCACTGGGACATCCATAATGGAAAAGGACTAGTCACTGTGGCACCAATTTTATAGGAGAAGAGGTTCTGGGGCAGTGACACAGAGGAAACCTAGTACTGGGGCACCCAACATAAAGGACAAGTCACTGTGGCATTTTTCACAGAGGAGGGCTAGTCACTGGATCACCCATCACAGAGATGGACCGATCACAAAAGCAAGTATCACAGAAGAGGGCTATTGACTGGGACCTGCATCTCAGATGATATATTATCAATGTGGCACACCTCACAGAGGAGGGCTAGTCACAATGGCACTAATATTTAGGAAGGCCAGGCATGGGGTCATCGAACACAGGAGATATAGTCACCATGGCACCCATCAAAGATGAGTGCCAGTCACTTTGATAGTCATTATTGAACATTCATGGTGGCACCCTTCACAGATGAGGTTAGTCATTGGGACGCCCAACACAGAGGAGGGCTAGGCACTGTAGCACCCTTGCCTGAGGAGTGTCAGTCACTGGGGCACCCATTATTAAGGAGTGCCAGTCATTGGGACAATCTTCTCAGGAGAGGACAAGTCACTGGAACAACTATTATGGTGGAAGGCTTGTTACTGACACAGTCAGTAACTGGGGCACCCATCACAAAGGAGGGCCTATTGCTAAATGCCTAATACAGAAAAGGCACCGACACTGAAGTACCCATAACAGAGATGGGCCAGTCACACAGACACTCATAATTAAATAAGCCCTATCATGGGGACACTGCTCACAAAACAGGTCTAATCACAGTGACACACATCACAGAGAAGGGCTAGTCATGTTGTCATGCATAGCATAGGAACTCCAGACACAGGGGCAAACAATTTGCAGGAGTGCCAGGCACTAGAGCAGCATTCACGAAGGAAGCACTAACAATGGAGAAACTGTTCATGTGGAGGTCCAATCCCTGGGGCACCCACCACAGAAAGAATCAGTCACTTGGGCACCCATTAAGGCAGAGACCCAGAAGCTGGTGTACCCAACCCATCCGAGAGGGGACTTGTGACTGGGGCATTCATATTGGAGAAGGTCTAGTTATTAGATCACCCATTGAAGAAGTATTGTCACAGGGAAACCCATCCCAGAGTATAGCCAGTCATTGGTTCACCAATCACAGAGGAGGTCCAGTCATTGGAGAACCCATTATGAAGAAGGTACAGTCACCTTGACAACCAAAACACAGGATGGCAAGTAACTGAGGCAGGCTTCATATATGAAGGCCAGTTATTAGGGAATCATCATAGAGGATGGCCAGTCATTGGGTCGCCAGACACAGAGAAAGTCAAGTCACTGAGGCACTCATTATGGAGGAGGCCCAGTCATTATTACACACATCACAGAGGAGGTGTTGTCCCTGGGATACCATCACAGAGGCGGTCCAGTCACCAAAGCATCTATCACAGAGGAGGTCCAGTTGTGAATCCATGTCATAAGAGGGCCAGTTGCTGGGGCACACCTTAGGAGGATGCCCAGTCACTAGGGCACCCACCACAGAAGATTATGGGTAAAGAATGCACCAAAAACAGTGAAGGCACCAAAAACAGAGAGGGCACACTTACTGGGCCACCCATCATCAAGAAGACCAATCACATGGGCATCCATCATCAAGAAGACCAATCACATGGGCATCCATCACAGAGGAGGGGCAGTCACTTGGCACCTATAACAGGGGAGAGTCTATCACTGTGGTATCCATAACCAAAGAGGGCCACTCATTGGGGCACCCATAACAGAGATAGGCTAGTTATGAGGGAACCCCACAGAGAGGAGGGTGAATCGCCAAGACACACAGAAGTTGCCTTATCACTGGGGCACTGATAACAGAAGAAGGTCAGTCACTGGGGAAACCATTATGGAGGAGGCATAGTCACTGGAACAGACATCACTAAGGAGGGCCAGTCAGTGTGGCACTCATCACTATGGATGTCTAGTCAATGAGACACCCATCACAAAGGAGGGCTAGTCACTCGGGCACCCATACTGGAGGAGGACCAATCACTGGGCACAAGTGACCCAAAAGGCACAGTCACTGGAGCACCCATAAGGGAGGAGGGCAAGTCAATGGGGAACCAATTATGTAGAAGACCTCATCACTGGGCAGGCATCACAGAGAAAAGTTAGCCAATGAAGTATCCATCACAGAAAATATCAATCACTGGGGCTTTTTTCTCAGAGCAGGGCCAATCATTGGGGCATCCATCACAGAAAAAGGCCAGTCACTGGGGCACCATTATAGAGGAGGTCTAGTTACTGGGACACCAATTATGCAGGAGGTCCTGTACTAGACACCCATCTATCACAGATGTGAGCCAGTCCTTGAAATGCCCATCACAGAGGAGGACCAGACACTGGGGCATCCATTACAGAGTGGGACCAGTCTCTAGGGTATTCATCATAGAGAAGGCCC
>NW_007230150.1:0-736 GCF_000164805.1 Carlito syrichta | reverse complement strand
TCAGGCAGTTTCCCACTACTGACAATCTTTTTCTTATACTATTACATTATTGTTCAAGGTCTGCTTATGAGTGAGAACATGTGATACTCAGCTCTTTGTTTCTGTGATGCACCACTCAGTATTACAGACTCTGAATCTGTCCAGGTTGCTGTGAAATTCATGATTTTGTCCTTCTTTATGGCTGTGTAATATTCCATCATGTATAAGTACCACATTGTTTAAATCCAGTTCTCTTTTGACAAGTAGCAAGATTGGTTCCACGTTCTTGCTATTGTGAACAATGCTGCAATAAATATGTGTGTGCAGGTATCTTTTTCATAGGGTATTTTGAGTTCTTCCGGATGTATTCCCAGTAGGGGGATTGTGGGGTCATGTGGAAGGTCGATTTTTAGATATTTTAGGAATTGACACACTGTTTTCCAGAGGCTGTACTACTTTACACACTCACCAACAGTGTGGAAGTGTTCCCTTTTCTCCACATCCTCTCCAGCATCTGTTGTTTTGAGTTATTGATGATGGCCATCATGACAGGAGTTAGGTGGTATCTCAATGCAGTTTTAACTTACATTTCTTTGATGACTAATGAGGCTGAGAATTTTTTTCATGTATTTATTGGCTGCTCATATGTCTTCTTTTGAGAAGTGTCTATTCATGTCTTTTACCCACTTTGTAATGGGGTTGTTTGTTTTTTTCTTTTCAGCACATGTGTGTTCCATGTAGATCCTAGATATTAGGC
>NW_007230149.1:0-4817 GCF_000164805.1 Carlito syrichta | reverse complement strand
CCCTGATCTTTTGATTGTGTCTTTAGATTTGCAGAAGCTTTTCAGTTTGATGAGATCCCATTTGTCAGTCTTATCTCTTATGGCACAGACTTTTGGGTGTTTGACCAGGATTTGGTTGTCTATTATGATTCCCATGGTAGTGTCTTCAGTGTAATCTAATATTCTTAAAGTTGAAGGTTTGATGTTTATATCTTTGATCCATTTGGCATGATTTTTGTGTATGGTTATAGGTAGGGGTAACTGTTTCATTCTTCTGCACATGGTCAGTGAGTTTTTTCCAGTACCATTTACTGAAGTTTCTCCTCTCCCCAGTGGTTGCTGTTAGAGGAATTGTTGCAGATGAGTTAATTATTTTGTTTTGTTTCTGGAATCTCTTTCCTGTTCCATTGGTCTATATGCCCATTCTTGTACCAGTACCAGGTTATTTTGATTATTGTAGCCTTATAATAAAGCTTAAATTCTGAAAGTGTAATATTTCCTGCTTTGGCTTTTTGGCTAAGGATTGTTTTGGTTATTTCTGGTCATTTATGTTTCCATATGAATTTCTATACTGTTGTTTCCAGGTCTGAGAAGAATGATGTTGGTAATTTAATGGGTATTGCATTGATTCTGTAGATTGCCTTGGTAGGACGGACATCTCAATAATGTTGATTGTTCCAATCCATGACCATGGATAAATTTTTCCACTTTTTTGGTGACATCTTTGACTTCAAGCAGTATTTTCCAGTTTTCATTGTAAAGCTGATGTTTCTTTCTCTAGTTAAGATGATGCTAAGGCATTTATTTTTTTATTTGTTTTTGTGGCTGTTGTGAATTAGATTGTGTTTATTTGGCTATCTACCTGTTTGTTGGTGGTGTATAAGAATGTGACTGTCTTTTAAAATATATTTTTTATTTTAAAGATGTGGGGTACTATTCAAGATCATGCATACATGTGGGCATTGTGCAGGTAAAGTATGGGCCTCCCTTTGGTCGCCATTTTACTTAGTTGGAAATCAGGTACGTTTTGTTGCCCCACCCACCCTGGCAGTGCCCTGCTCTTGCCAATACCTTTATTATAGTATTATGGTAAATGTTCAGGGTCTACTTATGCGTGAGAAAATATGGTGCTCTGCTATTCATTTCTGTAATAGATCTGAATATTACAGTCTCAAAATCCATGCAAGTTGCTGCAAAGTTCATGTGTTTTGACTATTCTAGGTCATGGATATTTCCATATGAATTTGAGCAGTATTTTGTAGTTTTTCATTGTACAGATCTATGACTTCTCTGGCTAGGAAGATGATGAGATATTTCATATTTTATATGTAGCAATTATAAATGGGATTGTGCTTTTTATTCGGTTATCTGCCTGTTTGTTGTTGGTGTACAAGAATGCAGCTGTATTTTGCACATTGATTTTGTACTCTGAGACTTTTCCAGAGACCTTTATCAATACAAAAATGATTTTAAACAGATTCTATTGGGCTGTCAAGGTATAGGATCATATTGTCAGCATAGAGAGATAAATTAGCTTCCTCTTTTTCTATTTAGATACTCTTTTTATTGTTTTTTGATTTTTATTGGGGTTTTTTTTTTAGTTGGAGTCTCACTCTGTGGCCCATACTGGAGTGAAATGGCCGCTCCCAGCCACCACAGCCTCAACCTGCTGGGCTCCGGCAATCCTTTCGTCTCGGCCTTCCAAGTAGCTGGAATTACAGGCACATGCTACCACACCCAGCTAATTTTTTGATTTATTGTAGAGATGTCTCGCCTGCCCAGGCAGGTCTCGAACCCGTGGGCTCAGACAATCCACTCACCTCAGCCTCCCAAAGGCACAGGATTACAGACTGAGCCACCGAGCCCAGCTTCTATTTAGATACTCTTGATTTTCTTACAGAAGATTGCTCCAGCTAGGATTTCCAACACTATGTTGAGCAGGAAGGGTGAGAGTGAGCAGCCTCATCTTGTTCTGGTTTTCAGGGAAAATGCTTCCAATTTATGTCCATTTAGCAATATGCTGTCTGTGAGTTTATCATAGATGGCTCTTATTATTTTTAAGTATGGTTTCTCTGTGCTTAGATGTACAAGTATTTTTATCAATAAGGGATCCTGGATTTTTTCAAAAGCTTTTTCCACACCTAAAGATATAATTATGTGGTCACTTTTTTCATCTCTTGATTTATGTAATTGCATCTGTGGTCTTGCAGATATTGAGTAAGCCCTGAACCCTGGGGATGAAGTCTACTGGGTCATGATGAATAGTTTTTTAGATGTGTTATTGTATCTGATGCATTAGAATCTTGTTGAAAATGTCTGCATCTTTGTTCATTACAGATATTGGTCTGTAGTTATCTTTCATTGTTGAATCTTTACCCTGTTTGAGTGATCAGTGTGATGTTTGCTTCATAAAATGATTTAGGGTGAGTTCCATCTTTCTCAAATGCCTGAAATATTTTTATTAGAATTGATATCAACTTCTGCTTGCATGTTTTGTAAAATTCTTCTTTAAATCTATGTCGTCCAGGCCTTTTTTTTTTTTTTTTTGGTAGGTAGTTTTCTTGTGGCAGAGTCAATGTCCTGAGTGGTTACTGGTCTACTTAGGATCTCAATTTCTCTGTTTCAATCTGAGAGGTTGTATGGTGTGAGAAAGTCTCCATTTCATTTAGGGTTTTGAGTTTGTTTCCACACAGGGTTGCATTGTAATCTCTGATCATCTTTTGTATTTCTTTAGGATCAGTTGTGATTTGATCTTCTCCATTTCTGATTGTGTTTATTTGGGCTTTTTATCCCTTTTACTTGGTCATTTTGGCTAAGAGTCCTTCAATTTTGTTTATCCTTTCAAGATCCAGCTTTTTTTTTTAAATGCTATTTTGTCTTCTATGTCCCGTATTTAGGCTTTTAATTTGGTGATCTTGATTCTTCTGCTGAAATTAGGTTTGTGGTGGTCTTGTCTTTCCAACTGCCTTAAAGTTATTTGTTAGGCTGTTAATTTGTTATCTTTCTGCTTTCTTGATGTTTGTTCACAGAGTTGTAAGTTCCCCTCTTAGTATTGATTTCATGGCATTCTAGAGTTTTTTTTTAAAACATATTTTTTATTTTAAAATTGTGGGGTACAGTTAAGGGTTAGGTATACAAATACGCATTATTCAGTCACCCTTGTTGATAAGGGGTGTCTCCCCATGTCCCCAGACAGATATTGTCTACCATTTATGCCACCTCCCTTCTAGAGGTTTTGATATGATTTTTTAAAATTTGTTTTCAGGAATCTCATAATTTCTATTTTGATGTCTGTGTTGAGCCAGGAGTTGTTCAGCATCATGCTGTTTAGTGCCATTGTTATGAGAAGAAAGAACAAGTCAAAGAATGAACTTAAAGAGATGCAAAATTGTCTAATAAGAAATAAAAATTGCCTCACATTACTATGTATCAGGGAAATACTTAAATATAACCTCACTCATGTTATGTTTATTATTGAAAATTGAAAAGTGTTGGCAAGTGTGTGGAAAAAGATAACCTGTATACATTAATATAAATTAGAATAACCATCATCAAAAACAGTATAAATGGCCTCCAAATTATTAAAAATAGAACTCCCATATGATGCAGATATACCTCAGTTAAAAATATAACCAAAGAATATGAAATTAGGATATATCTGTACTCTCATGTTCTTTGCAGCATTATTCACAACAGACAAGTTAGGGAGACAAGCTAATTGTCCAAAACAATTTAATCAAAATAATATTAGGTGATTATTTTAAATGGTGTATATTTATAGCTTAATCCTGTATTTCTATATATTCATTACTAAATTCAGAAATCATATTCATTATCAACTGTCATTTTCAAGGTGAATGATTGCCATTACTTCTTCAGTTATTTTACGCCTTTATTTTCAACATTTGTGCAATTATTGTCATGTATATTTATTTACTGATATAGACCTTAATGTTTTGTAATGTAATGATAAAGCCAATGTCTCCACGTTATAATTTAATTAAAAACATAAAAGGAACTTCTACTTTCAATAAGGTTGTAGTCAGTTTCAAAACACTGACAGAAAAATTTCAACACATGAGAAAAAAATGGGTAAATTTAAAAAATCATATTTTAATAACTTCAAGCACTATGCAAGAAACAAAGACCAGATGATCTACTATTCCAAAGGAGGAATCAGTTTTCGTAGGTAAGCTGACTTTCACCTTTTTTTTTTTTCAATTTTCATTTTCCAAGTTTGATATTATATAGGCTCTTCTAAGACTTCTGGTTAGCATGCCATTGTTTGATATATGTTCCCAAACCAAACCGTGTGTTCTCTACATGGTCATGTTAGTTTGTCATTGTGACAACAAATCTCTTCACACAGGATCTTCAGTAAACATTTTGTGATTGCACAGCTTGAATCCTCAATGAACTGCTTTCCCTTAAAAATTAACAGTGGTGCATGCTTGAACTATGTGGTGCATGCTTGAACTATGGCATCAGGCAAAGTTTCCCTCAGTTCTGTTATTCTGCTCAAGAAACACATCTAGGCTCCATTATGGGTTCATATCATCAACGAACACTCACTGCTACCCATCACCATATCAAATGTAAGGCAAAGAGCTAATTAATATAACAGTTGATCTCTACACTATTTCCTCCAAGATTCCACTCCTTTAGTGGACCCACATTCCTAAAATTCTTACCTTTTGAAACAACAAAAACCTTATATCTTGTTATATTCCAGCTGTGTATCAGAAAATTTCTATTATCTTCTTCTTCTAGTTAGTGTTTTGTTGTTTTTAAAACTCGACTTTTGTAATTACAAAAAATAACTTTTATCTATCAGCAAG
>NW_007230148.1:0-3491 GCF_000164805.1 Carlito syrichta | reverse complement strand
CAAACCTAAACATAAAACACCAAATTATAATAATCTTAGAAAACGCAGGAGACACCATTATGGAAACTGGAAGCAGAAATTAATTCCTCTTCAGAATCTTAAATATCCATTCCTTAAGAAGTAAGTTCAACAAGTGGGATCTCATCTTATTAATATACTTCTGTAAAACAAAAGAAACCATCAGAAGAGCAGGGATTCAGCCAACAGGAAGGGAAACATTATTCCCCTACTAGATATCTGTAAAAATGCATAACATCTAGGATCTACAAGACACTAACACACTCAGAAAAATAAGACAAACATTACCTTTGAAAAGTATGCAATATACTTGATTGGACACTTTTCATAAGAAGAGATACGGGCAACCAGCAGACACATGAAAATTACTCAGCCTCACTCATCATCAAAGAAATGCAAATTAAACCATTTTGACATACACATACCCCCTGTAAGACTGGCCATCATTAAGAAAAGAAACAATAACAGATGCAGGTAAGGACTTGGGAAGAAATAAATGCTTCTACACTGCATGGGGATTGAAAAGTAGAGCAACATCCTTGGAAACAGTGTAGTGGTTTGTAAAGGGACAAGATATTGACCTACTATGTGACTCAGTAATTCCCTGTAGAGAATATACCTGGAGGAACTCAAATCATGATACCAAAAAAACCTGCACTAGTATGAAAAATTGCAACTCTAATCACAATTAAAATAAACCATGGTAACAACCATGTTACCCATCAAAGCTGGAATGGATAAAATAAATGTGGTATATACACAGTGGAATATTATGCAGGCATAAAAAAGAAAATATAAAATGATTTCACAGAACGTTTGATGGATGTGAAGTAGTCATTTTCAGTAATTTATCGCAGAAACATAGAACAGAGTTCCATATATTCTCACTCGTGAGTTGAACATGATCACTTATAGTACTGTAAGAAAGTGATTGGCAGTAGCTTAAATTGTTTATGGGGAGGGGAGAGATTCACAGTGGAGGGATACTGCTATGGAAGGGAGGGGCATAAATCATCAACCAGGGACCCTAATACTCAGTGTTTTTATATCCAACTCTGAATTGTACCCCACATTTTTAAAAATGTTAAAATAAATAATTAAATAAATAAATGAAAGCTGTAAAACATGCAACTGACTTTATTTGATTATTCTATTTTTGTTATTTTTTACTTTAAAAATGGTTACAATTAAGGGTTGTGCCTAGAAATGTTACTTATGCAGGGATTGATTTTTTAAGAATTGTATAATACTCCAATGATATCTCCATTTCCTTTTAATACATTGGAATACATGGTATAATTCTGTCTTTAAAATGGACAACTACAGTGTTTCTCACATAAATTCTTAATGTTTTATTCGGCCTAAATTGAAACTTGTTGAGATTCCAGATCTATATCATTCTTAGAAAACCGAACCTTGAGATTCACTGTACCTAAGTGCTATTCAGAAGGGAGAATGCATAATAAATCCTAAAAATTTAAGAAAATAAAACTATCGTAATTTAATACAGCTTTTTCTATTCTTAAAATTTGTATACATTTTCTTCCTGCACTCTGTATTTTCTGTTTTTAATTTTGATTAAACGTTACAAATGTGCAATCCTTATTGAAAAGTTTCTCATATTTTTGATGGAAAAATAAAATCACATTCCCTTTATATTTTAACCCAATTTATATTTTTAAAGGAGTATTTCCATTGATTCCCTTATCATTTTATCTACCTAAGATACAATGCTGTACTCTGCAACAAAATATCTGATTAATCTGATACATTTAATCGGCATGCATTTTCAATAAGGCAAACAGAAAAACGAGAATTTGGGACCAAATTTATATAAACCCAAATAACATGGAGATTTACAAAGTAGTAAGTATTTGGGCTCTGCATTAGTATAAAATTTTAGATATTTGAAAATTCTGGAAAATTGATTATGATCTTAGTAAAAGCAATATTCATATCCTGTAGGAAAAACTACTCAAAGGCTGTTACACAAAACTAAAAACATCCAAAAGTTTCTAAACTAAAGAAAGTGCTAAAATGTTGTTTGGTTGTGCTATAACCACACCTCAACAGGACACAATGACCATAATAATAAAAGACTACCTCTTGGGCTACCCCCTCATGTCCCCTCCCAGTTTGGGAATTTCTCAGTCCTCTCAATAAACACTGCTTTTAAAAAAATAAAGACTGCCTCGTTTAGAGGATTCTTGAATGGTCAATTATCCTGGACAAACATTTGGATGTGTTCACCATGTGAACTCATGGTTACCTTCACTTCTTGGGAATGAAATCCACCATGACTACCGCATTTAGCTGAGCGCTGTACACAAGTGCTTGAATCCTAAAAATTTTTCAGTCGTCAAGGTGACTCCCATGATGATGTCAAAATTCTGAGGCTGATGTCATAAATGACAATTTGATATGCTTGTTTCCCTGACTATACTTACCTCTTATAATGTAAGAACTAGCCTTTTAGTCAGTCTACAGATTCAATGAAATAACCATTAAGTTAGCATCATTCTTCTCAGACCTGGAAATTACAAGAAAAAATTCATACTAAATCATAAACAGCCCTGAATAGCCAAATAATCATATCAAAAGAAAAAAAGCAGGAGCTATTACACTTCCAGACTTCAAAGTTTACTATATGTTTGCAATAGTCAACACAGCCTGGTAATGGTACAAGAATAGTTCCATAGGTCAATGGATCAGGACAGAGAATGAAATCCTCAAATTCTTAACCCACTCATCTTTGAAAAACATTCCAAGACCCACTGGATAATGGAGAACATATTCAGTAAATGGTGCTGAGAAAAGACTGACAACATGCACAAAATTTAAACAGGACCCCTATCTATCAATATACACATTAACACTAAATGGATAAAAGACTTAAACATAAAACACCAAGTTATAATAATCTTAGAAAACGCAAGAGACTCCATTAGGGAAACTGGAAACAGAAGCTAATTCCTCTTCAGAGCCCTAAATACACATGCCTTAAGAAGTAAATTCGACAAGCGGGATCTCTTCAAATTAATATACTTCTGCAAAACAAAAGGAACCATCCAAAGAGCAGGAACACAGCCAACAGAATGGGAAAAACGATTATACACCTATTTTTCTGTAAAAAGGCATAACATCTAGGATTTACAAGAAACACAAAGACTCAGAAAAATCATACCAACATTTCCTTTGAAAAGTTGCAAAATATGTGATTGGACACTTCATAAGAGATATGGGCAGCCAGCAGACCCATGAAAATTTCTAAGCCTCACTCACTGTCAAAGAAATGAAAATGAAACCACTTTGAAATACCACATACCCCTTGTAAGACTGGGATCATTAATAAAACAAACAATAACAGATGCAGGTCAGGATTTGGGGAGAAATAAATACTTCTACATTGCATGTGGACTAAAATTCAGAGCAACATCTTTGGAAAACAGAGTATTGGTTTGTAAGGGACCGGA
>NW_007230147.1:0-425 GCF_000164805.1 Carlito syrichta | reverse complement strand
TGCTTTTTCTTCTTTGAGTGCCGAGGAATTCTCCCTATTTTGGCTTACTCTGTGAGAGGAACACACTAGCTGCTTCTCATTGACCATCTTAGTCCTGTCACTCCTTGTTCATACATTTTTAATGAACATATAAAATATATATATAAATATATATTTAGTGGTGTTTTCATATATATAATTTTTTCCTCTTGCTTTCCTGGAAAAGACCATCAGAGTCTGGCCTGCAGTGATAAAAGTTCATATGTATAAATATGTACATTTTATTTTTATTGGTATGGTATACATAAATTTGTATGTTACATTTTTATATATGTAAGTTTATGTATCTTTATTTGCATGTGTATGTATATATTTAACTATGTTTTTATGTGTGACTGTATTTGTGGAATACTCCACAGTTTCACGGCACAGTGTATGTTTGTGTG
>NW_007230146.1:0-405 GCF_000164805.1 Carlito syrichta | reverse complement strand
GCAGCATGCCTCATTTGTCTTCTTCAGAAGGGCTCTGCCTCTGGGCTCCCTCACTGAGCTCCCTCTGCAGCCTTTACTGCCAGAGTCCAGTTAGGAGCTGCTGTGGTGAGGCAGAGCCTGGAGCCGGCAGTCCCACCCAGCAACTTCTTACAAAGAAAAGCTTAGCTGAATTAGGAAAAAAAAAATGGCGCTCAGCTTCTGCACCCTGGGGAGTGCTAGGGTCCAAGCAGAGTAGCTGTGGCAGTTGCTTCACCAGGAGAGCCCTGGCCACTTGCTCCCAAGTCCCCACTCAATCAGCCACTCACAGACAAATATACAAAATTTTCCATACACTCACTCACTCACACTGGGACTCACTTAGACAGACTGGCATTGCTGCCATCTTCCCAGAAGTCCCTGTTCATG
>NW_007230145.1:0-3775 GCF_000164805.1 Carlito syrichta | reverse complement strand
AATCATATGGTTCTTGCTTTTACATCTGTTGATGTAGTTAATTACATGTATGGTCCTGTGGATGCTGAACCCAGCCTGCAACCTGGAGATGAAGCCCTCTTGGTCATGGTGGATAAATTTTGAGGTATGTTGCTAGATTCAATTTGCTAGAATCTTGTTGAAAATTTTTGTTCATGAGAGATTTTGGCCTGTAGTACTCTCTCTTTCTCTCTCGTTTCTTTTTCCAGTTTTAGTATCGGTGTGATGTTAGCTTTGTAAAATGATTTGGATGATATGGGGAGAGTCCTGTCTTTCTAGATTGCCTGAAATACTTTCAGTAGGATTGGTATCAGCTCCTCCTTTTATGCTTTCTAACATTCTTCTGGAAAGTCACCTGGTTTAAGGTTTTTTAGGAGGTAGTTTTCTTATGATGGAGTCAATTTCCTCAGTTATTATTGAGTTACTTAGTGTCTCAATTTCTTCTTGTTTCAACCTTGGGCAGTTGTATGATGTCCAGTTCATTTAGGTTGTCGATTTTGTTTCCATGGAGTTGTGCCTAGTAATCTCTGATAATCTTTTGTATTTCTTGAAGGTCATTTGTGACTTGATCGTTTACATTTCTGATTATGTTTATTGGAGTTTTTTTGTCTCTTTCTTGGTCAATCGGACTATGGGTACAATGATTTTGTTTATCCTTTCAAAGAATTAGCTTTTTGCTTTATTGATTTTTTAAAATGATAGTCTTGTCTTCTATGTCCTGTATTTGGGCATTTACTTTGGTGATCTGAATTGTTCTGCTGAAGTTAGGGCTTTGGTGATTTTGTCTTTCCTCCTTCCTTAGGTGATGTGCTAGACTTAACTCATGATCTTTCTATATTCTTGATGTGGGTGTAGAAATATAAATCCCCTTTTTAGTACTGCTTTCACAGCATCTCAGAGTTTTCATGTGTTTCCAAAAATCATTTAATTTATGTTTTGATTTCTGTGTTGACCCATGAGTTATCCATCATCATGATCTTTTGTGTAGATTTCTTTGTGTGTTTGGGGAACTCTTGTTGTGGCATATATTATTATTCTACTCTGGTTTGAGAAGGTGCCTGTGAATTTCATCTTATAGAATTTTTAATGCTTGACTTATGGTTGTAGATATGGTCAATCTTGGAGTATGTTCCAAGCAGTAATGGAGTATGTTCCAAGCAGTATATATTCTGTGGTTGTTGGGTGGTGTGTTCTGTAGGTATCTATAACATTAAGTTCATTTGGTCAAGTGTCAAGTTGAGGTTTTGGATCTCCATGTTTATTTTTTTGCCTCAATGATCTATCTAGTGTTGTTAGTGAGGTATTTAAGTTTCCATTTATGATAATGTTAGAGTCAATATCATTTTTTAGTTTACTTAGTTTTTGCTCTATAAAACCTGGTGCTCCTGTGTTGGGTGCATATATGTTTAGGATGGATATTTTCTTGTCAATGTATTGAATCTTTAATCATTATATAGTGCCTGTCTGGATCTTTTAAAATTTTTGATAGCTTGAAGGTTGTTCATCCTATATTAAATCACGACTCCTGTCCTTTTTTTTTTTTTTTTGCTTTCCATTGACCTTGAAGTTTGTTTTCCATCCTCTACCTTTGAGTCAGTGGGTGTCTTTTGTAGTGAGATGTGTTTCCTGGAGGCAGCATATTGTTGGGTCATGCTTTTTTTTATCCAGCTTGCCATTCTATATATTTTCAGTTGTGCATTTAGTACATTCTCATAAGCTGATTATTGAGATGTGAGTCTATCCCTGTCATGAAGTTCTTATAAAGTTTTTTGTTTGTTTTCTTTTCATTTTGGGGTTGACATATGTGTGTTTTCAATTTTGCAGCTGTGAAGTAAGCTAAGTTGATTCTGTGTTTTCCTGCATTTTTGTGAAGTGCATTGCTGTTCTTTTTCTTCTTCTTCTTCTTTGCTTAATATATTCTTTTTTTTTTGAGTCGGAGTCTCACTCTGTCACCCATACTGGAGTGCAGTGGCCACTCCCAGCCACTGCAACCTTGACCTGTTGGGCTCTGGCGATCCTTCTACCTCAGACTTTCAAGTAGCCAGAATTACAGGCATGCATTACCACGCCCAGCTGATTTTTTGATTTATTGTAGAGATGAGGTTTTGCCAAGTGGTCCAGGCAAGGTCTCGAACCCACAGGCTAAGGCAATTCACTCACCTTGGCCTCCCAAAGCATGGGATTACAGGCTGAGCCATCAAGTCAGGCCAGCTGCTCAATATATTCTTAAGCATCTTCTGTAAAGCTGGTCTCAAGGCAGCATAAATTGTTAGGGATTGGATGTCTGGGAAGGATTTTAATTCTCCATCACTGAAGAAGCTTAGCTTAACTTGGTAGAAAATTCTTAGTTGAAATTTTTTATCCTTGAGTACTTTGAAAATTGAACTCCATTCCCTTCTAGACACATGCCTGGTGCTATTCTGATTGTTCTTCCCCAGCAGGTAGTCTGACCTTTTTCCTCTCTCTCACTACATTTAGGATTTTTTCATACCCACTTTGTGTATGCAAGTTACTATGTGTCTAGGAGATGGTCTTCTCATTAGATGCCTTGGAGGGGTTCTCTGAATCTCTTGTGTTTGGATGGTCATGTCTCTGATGAGATGAGGGAAATTTTCTTGAATGATCTCATGGAATGTTTGTTCCCAATTTTATCCATCTCCTTTACTGCTTCAGGTTTAATGATCAGGCATAAGTTTGACCTCTTACTATAACCACACATCGCTTGGAGGCTTTGTTGTGTCTTTTAAAGCTTCCTCTCTATGTTTTTAACATATTGGGGTAGTTCCATATTTTGGTCTTCAAGCTCTGAAATTATTTCTTGTTCTTAGTTAATTCTGCTTTCCATGCTTGTCAGTTTATTATTTATTTCATAGACAGTGTTCTTTATGGCCAACATCTTTGTTATTAATTCTTTCATGTTTTCCTCTTGACTTTCTGGATTCTCATTTATCCTCTTCAAACATTCTTTGATCTCTGCACTTGTGGACTATGAGCAGTCACTCTGGGCACTCTTCATTTTTTGAGTTCAGAAATCCATATTCTCATGCATTATCCTTCTCAGACTTTGTGGGGTACCTGTGTTTTTCCATTGATTTCATTCATGATGGATTTTTCCTTTCTGTTTGCTTCATTGCCCAGTAAGAGAGAGAAGAGTTTGCACTTCTGTTTGCTCAACCCCCAATTCTTCCCTTGTTAGACTCTCCAAGGTTTTTTCAATTTTGAAGTTGGGTTGGAAAGGGGAAGCTGTGCTGTCCTTTTGTAGTTTTGATATTTGAATAAAGTGTATTGGGGGTTGCTACTATTCAAAAGTTGCTTTCAGATCACAAAGTTCACTGACTGGGGTGTGGGTCCCCTAGGACCCACTTTTCACCTCCTCACAATTTGTCCATGTGATGTGGACATATATATACCACCTGGGTACAAAATAACATAACAGGAAGACAAAGAGTTGAAAAAAGAGAAGGGAGAAGAAAAGACAATGAAGAGTAGTAGAGAAGGAAAAACAAACAAATCAACAAGCAGACAAACACACCAATGAAAAAGGAAGATAAAAACCTAAATCTGTGACTACGAAGACACTTTCATACTCATATATACCCTTATGCAAAAAAAGAAGAAAGAGATGAAAAAAACAAAGAAAATACATACACATATCAAAATATATAGAGAGAGCAAGGTAAAAATAATAATAAATATAAATTAAAAAAATAAGTAAAAATATAAAACTTTTGAAATCCTTGAGTGCCCTCTTGTGGCG
>NW_007230144.1:0-3783 GCF_000164805.1 Carlito syrichta | reverse complement strand
GTGTACACACAGCCCTGATATATGTTTACTTTAAATTTACCTATATGTACCACTGCCAGTCTGTATATTAAAGATCAGTAAGATTTTTTATTCCCATAAAAACAAATATTCTATCTCCTTTCCCAAGGGGCTGGCTTTTGCACCCTTATCAGGAAACTTGGAGACTTCTGAGGCAGTCCATGAACAACCACCTTTCCCTGTGAATGTATGACATAAAAACTAAGACAAAAATTTATTCTTTCCATGTTTCTGTTACACTGTGACTTATGCTATATATTTGAACCTGAAAAATTAATGTCAACCAAATTTTAGCAAAAGAAACTATATTGTAAATACAGTGAGGGAAACTGTCTATTTATAGGTTCAGGAATCCCTTTTGTAAAGTAAATAAATATTTTGTAATTCCACTAGTTCAATGCAAATTCATTTGTTCTCCAAGCTCCTACAATGGATTTTCTTAAAACAGTCTATCGCCACCAAAATGAAGCCAACAACCAAGAGACTCAGAAAAACAAATTCTATTCCTTGCCCATTCACAATCTAATTATTTCACTGTCATGACAGATTTGGAAGAAATTATTCTCATAAACACTTTGAGAGAACTTTTCCATTATGATAGAAATAAATTGGTGTGTTCTTTTGAAAAAATGTTGCAGACATAGGCAGGCCTGGTAGACAAGGACAATGCTTCAAAAATTCAAAGGATAGATACAGCCGGGTATAAACAAACAATTTTCTGTTCCCCAGATGCTGGCCATAGTTTCCTACTTCTAGATTTTTGTTTATATTGTTTCCCTCACCAGAAATTCTCCTCCCAGATTACTCTTCCTCTTTCCCAGACAATTGCATGTAAGCACGTGGTCATCCATCCGTGTGTACGTGCACAACTATTCACATACACACACAGGCTCCAACTCAGGTGGCCTAAAACTTCCTAGCAACCTTCAAAGCCCATCTCAACCACAGTCATGTACCACATAACCACATTTTGATTAATGGCACACCACATTTATGACAGTGTTTCCATAAGATAATAAAACTATCATTTTTTACTGCATCTTTTCTATGTTTAGAGATGTTTAGATACACAAATGCTTGCCATCATGTTACCATTGCCTACAGTATTCAGTATGGTAAGCTGCCACACAGGTTTGTGGTCTAGGAGCATTAGGCTATACCATATAGCCTGAGGGTGTAGCAGGCTGTATCAGTTAGGTTTGCATAAGTACTCCAGGATGTTCACATGATGATAAAGCTACCTAACCACACACTTCTCAGGAAGTATCCTCATCATTAAGAGGCATATGATTCTACAGTCCTTCTAAAAATGCTCCCTTGATCTATCCCCACTGAGACCAGAAATTGTGAAAATCCCTTTCTCAGAACCATAGTTAGTTAAAATACAAATTTTAAAATGCTGTCTTGTCTTGCTTCGCCTACTAAATGTTGGCCTTGTTGAGATTTCAGACTTTTCTTTTTTTTATTCTTTTTTTTAGTTATAAAGATGTGGGTTACAATTCAGGGTTAGGTATACAAATGTTGATTATACAGGTACCCTTTGATGAGGTGTGCCCCTCCCCCCCAGCAGTTCCCCTCCACTGCCAATCCCAACCCCCCTCCCCTGACAGTTTCCCACTACTGCCAATCCATTTCTTATAGTATTATAATAATTGTACAAGGTCTGTTTATGAGTGAAAACATATGGTACTCCAGACTTTTTTCTAATGAGTTTCCCACAGCATCTAGTGCATTGTTTTGTAAATAGTTGATGCTCCATATATCTTTGTTTGGCAAATGAACAAATGAATGAAGAGAGGTCTTACCATCAAATAACCTTCCATAACTGGTATCAGTCCAGGTGGTTTATTCACTTTCTGGAACTATTACCTTTAAAGTGTAAAGCAGGTTGTCAAACGATGGGTGAAAATTAACCCCAAAGTTCTGTGGCGTCATGTAGAAGGCACAGACTGCAAAACTTTGCAGACTGCAAAGGCACAACTTTGAAAGTTCATTTTCACTCTTTAACTGCTCATCATAATACTCTCCTGATAGGCCTAATTATATTAGTCAGTGCTCTTACTCTATGTCCAGCTAAGAGTGCAGGGCAATGAGGACAACATCAACCCCCAGATACTGCTGGTGGGGTCATAAATGGAGTGACAGTAGTGGCAATCCATCAATTCCTGCCTCCTGTGATGCCCTCTGGCTTTGGAGGCACCAAGTAAACAGGTAAGACCTAACAGTTCAAACTTCACAACAGCCAGCTTTAAAAAGTCACAGTTCTAGGCTGTTTACAAGTAATGCACCCTTCTATTTCCAGGGTAATAAAATCTGTGCATAAATCTCAATTTTAAAATGAGTTCAACCCAAGAAAGGGTTAATATCCATTTCATGGCTGAAATTATTATCCTAGACACTCCACAATACTGTGATTCAATCTTATTATGGCTATTTGTAAATAAAAAGTATCTTACTTCCCCTCAAAAAATGAAACAGATGAGGGAAGGGAAAAGGAAAGAGGGAAAGGTTCTGATTACCTGAGATAGGTCTTTTAGGTGACTGTTCAGCCACTGCTTTTTAGCACTGACAACACTAAGGTTTTGGTGAAAAGGAAATTAAAGAATGCATGAAGCCAGGCTCGGTGGCTCAGCCTGTAATCCCGCACCTTTGGGAGGCTGAGGAGTGGATTGCCCGAGCCTGCGGGTTTGAGACCTGCCTGGGCAACTTGGCGAGACCTCATCTCTACAATAAATCAAAAATTAGCCAGGCGTGGTAGCGCGTGCCTGTAGTTCCAGCTACTTGGAAGGCTGAGGTGGAAGGATCGCCGGAGCCCAGCAGGTCGAGGCTGCAGTGGCCAGGAGCATGCCACTGCACTCCCAGATGGCAACAGAATGAGACTCCAACTCAAAAAAAAAAAAAAGAATGCATGAAAATCGCTTTTCAGAATCAACTCCCAGATAAGTTGTGCTTTATTAGACTTTTTAAAAAAAATTATTTGATAGTAGAAAACATAAGGTGAGCTAAAATGATACCTGAATTTTATTTTTAAAGTCAAAATTGTCAGCACTGTATCCAGGATATTTGAAAGTCCAAGTTTATTTTTTATGGAGACTAGGAATTATACGTGGACAAAGCCTACCTTCTATCTTTGATTTAGCTTTTTATTATGAGAAATTTAAATGGCTATGAGAATAGAGAGAGTAGTTTAAAGAACCTGGAGGTACTGTTACAAGCTTTAAAAATTATCAATTTATGGCCAATCTGGTTTTACCTACACCTCACATATCTCTCTTCCCCACTCTCAATTTATTTTGAAGTAAATCAGATAACATATTAATTCACGTATAAATATCCCAATATGTACATCTAAAATATAAAAATTCAAAAATACCTCAATAACATTATCATACATAAAAAGAATGAACAGTAATAAGTTTTTAATATTGTCAAGTATCTAGTTTATATCCCAGTGTTCACAGTTTGTTGCTTATCTTAAATATTTTTCAATTGTTTGTTCAAAGAAGGAATTAAATTAGGTCCATTAAATGAGATTGGCTATTCGTCTCTAAAGTCTTCCTTAAAATATAAGTTGCTCCTCATCTCTCTTTTTTATATCCTTGAAATTTTTTTGTTATAAAAACTATGTCATTTGTCTACAAAATTTCTCACAGTCTGCACTTTGCTGATTGCATCCTGTGGAATTTACCTGTTCCTCTGGCCCCTGTACTTCCTGTAATTGGCAATTGAATCTAGAGTCTCAATCAGATTCAGGTTTGATTTTTT
>NW_007230143.1:0-742 GCF_000164805.1 Carlito syrichta | reverse complement strand
TCAGCCAAAAACATTTGTGTACACACAGCCCTGATATATGTTTACTTTAAATTTACCTATATGTACCACTGCCAGTCTGTATATTAAAGATCAGTAAGATTTTTTATTCCCATAAAAACAAATATACTATCTCCTTTCCCAAGGGGCTGGCTTTTGCACCCTTATCAGGAAACTTGGAGACTTCTGAGGCAGTCCATGAACAACCACCTTTCCCTGTGAATGTATGACATAAAAACTAAGACAAAAATTTATTCTTTCCATGTTTCTGTTACACTGTGACTTATGCTATATATTTGAACCTGAAAAATTAATGTCAACCAAATTTTAGCAAAAGAAACTATATTGTAAATACAGTGAGGGAAACTGTCTATTTATAGGTTCAGGAATCCCTTTTGTAAAGTAAATAAATATTTTGTAATTCCACTAGTTCAATGCAAATTCATTTGTTCTCCAAGCTCCTACAATGGATTTTCTTAAAACAGTCTATCGCCACCAAAATGAAGCCAACAACCAAGAGACTCAGAAAAACAAATTCTATTCCTTGCCCATTCACAATCTAATTATTTCACTGTCATGACAGATTTGGAAGAAATTATTCTCATAGACACTTTGAGAGAACTTTTCCATTATGATAGAAATAATTGGTGTGTTCTTTTGAAAAAATGTTGCAGACATACGCAGGCCTGGTAGACAAGGACAATGCTTCAAAAATTCAAAGGATAGATACAGCCGGGTATAAACA
>NW_007230142.1:0-592 GCF_000164805.1 Carlito syrichta | reverse complement strand
CTGTGCAAACTGACTGACAGAGCTGAGTATGATAAAGAGTGTAAGAAAAAGTGGAAGTGTATTCGACTGCATGTTGTAAAATTGGTATGTCTGAGAAGAAAAAATAGGCAATATAAAAATTTTTAGAAGGAAGAAGGCAATACTGTATAGAGGTTTGGTTACTAAACATTTTTTAAGTAGAGGCCCTTTTTAAAACTAAGTCTTATGGGGAGCCCTAGTATTTAACACATACAAAAATGAAATTGCTTAAATTGACTTTGGGGAGGAGTAAGGGAAACACATATCCTTTAAATCATTTTCCCAGACCACTTAATTTTGCAAAGATTTGTTTCCCTGGTAAATAGGATAGACTCAATAATATCTAATTAGCCTTGGTAGTAATTAATGGCCTAAATTGTTGTACCTCATAAAGTGCTATAGCATTGAAATGCTTGCACAGCACTTTTAACTTCCTCTTAGAGAAATTGTATTAAAAAAAACTTACCATGTTATTTTCCTTACATAAAAAATACCACAGTCATCTCTAGGCAAAAAAAAAAGACAATCAATTAAAACCCCCAAATGGGCGACCCTGAAGATGGCGACTGCATAG
>NW_007230141.1:0-439 GCF_000164805.1 Carlito syrichta | reverse complement strand
TAGGAAGCAGGTCCTGTCACCCAAGTAGATCGTATAAGCACCCTGAGAACAAGACTCAGTCTTGCCAGTCATGCCAGTCATGCCAGTACCCCTTCCTTATTATCACACCCACAACAGAGCATGGCACAAGGTTTCTTGTGCAAAGGTTTCTTTCTGCAAAAGGTCACTTGGAACCGAGATGCTGGATGATCACACAAACACACACAGACATTTTTGTTTGAGCTGAGTCCTGTTCTCCAGTCCAGTAAACTGTCCTGTTACATTTCATATTCCAAATTAGACTGGAGAACTACAAAGAATACAAGGAAAAGCAGGTCCAACTTTTTCTTCATTTATATTTAAAACATGAGGCTTCTGTTTTAATCATGTAAGAACTTCCAAAGAAGTCACCTTGGAAACTAAGAGAATATGATAATTAAAATTAGCTAGAAGCAAGGAT
>NW_007230140.1:0-3849 GCF_000164805.1 Carlito syrichta | reverse complement strand
AACTTTTAAAACGGGGCCAGTTCACTGTCCCTCAGACCATTGGAGGGGTAGACGATAGTTTAAAAAAAAAAAACTGAACAAATTCCTATGCACACTGCACATATCTTATTTTGACGTGAAATAAAATGGGAACAAATACAATATTTAAAATGAAGAAGAGGTAAAGTTAAATCAACAAACTTACCAGTATTTCAGTGGGAACTATGGGCCTGCTGTTGGCCAATGGGATGGTCAATGCCCTGTTCCATATTTGTCACTGCTAGTTGTAACAAGTTAAGGGGGCAAAAACACCTGGTGGGCCGGATGTGGCCCACGGGCCCTAGTTTGAGGACCCCTGTCCTAGAAGATTTGTAGGGTGGGTGCTGAGACACTTGAAAGGTGGGAGGTGGTGAGTGTGCGGGGACGTCCCGAGAAGGGGAGTGGAGGTGGACCTGGATGTCCTGGCTCTTTAGGGACTGACCTCTCCATCAGCTCCAAGCCTGGACCCGTCTGAGCCTGTGACTCGGTTCGGTTCCCTCGGTGTAGGTGGTCCTGGGCCAGGACCCTGTGGTCTTGACCCTGCAGCGACATTTCCTGCTGAGCACTCTCCGTGCAGCTCACCACCCCCGAGTGTGCAGAACCCACGAAGGTCATGGAGAGGATCTGACCTGCATGGGTGCTGGTGGGGGGAAGGGGAGGGTATGATCATGGCCAACTCCCTCTCTCCTCCCTAGCGTTAAACAGTGGCTCCGTCACAACGTTAAGGAGGCCTCTTGGCCAATAGCGGTTCTTTAGTCCAAGAACCCCAGCCAGGATATGTGGTGTGGGGATCTTGGAGGGCCTGGGAGGAAAGGCTTTGAGAAGGGACAAGGGGAAGCTGGGATGGGCAAGTGCTCCTGAGTGACAGCCCTGCAGTGGCCTTATCTGAATTATCTAGGTGGAACTCTCCAGTGTCAGTCATTAGTGTCATTGGCCATTTGTGTCACCCGGTCCAAACCCGGTTTTGACAACATAAGGGGTTGGAGCAGGGATTGTGACGTTATTTGGTAGGGCCATAAAAATCAAGTAAATGAGGGGGATGGCCTCGTAAAGACCCCTCCTGTGTCATGCGGGTTTTTTTGTTTTGTTTTGTTTTTTTACTGTGATTACACTTTATTTAGTTATATTTGTTTACAACTGAAATTCTGGGAAGTCAAAATTAACATCCTTGCCCAGGAGCTTCCTGTAGACACCGGGAAAAGATTCTACCTTATGCTTCACGTTGTTCTGCTGTGCTTTGTCCAAGTGCACCTTGATGAGCTGGCTGCCGTCCAGCTTCACACAGATTCTCTTGCGCACAATTTCACTTGGAAAGACCAAGTCCTCGAGGATGGCATCCTGCACAGCTGTCACATTACGACTCCTGGGATGCTTTTGCTTATATTTTGTGTGGTTTTTTCAGTTGGCTTAGGCAGAATTCTCTGAGCAATAAAGACAACATGCTTCCCGCTGAACTTTTTCTCCAATTCAAGTACTTGCCATACTTAGATTTTTTGGAAAGACTTCAGTGGAGGAATGGGAACAAAGATTATGATAGCCTTCTGACCACCACCAACTTCAATTTCCTTGGCCGCTGTTATGTTGACCTCCCTGAGCTGAGCCTTGAGGTCCGAATTCATCTCCAGCTCCAGGAGAGCCTGGGAGATGCCACACTCGAACACATCTGGCTTCTCGCCATTGGGCTTCACGAACTTGGCACGGAAGCTGAACATGACCTTCTCCTTGCTGAGCACCGGTTTAGGAAAAGACCAAAGCCGTGCGAGAGCTTGTCAAACTCCGAGCCATGTGTGCTTTTAAAAAAATTTTAGCCAGGCTCGGTGGCTCAGCCTGTAATCCCGCACCTTTGGGAGGCTGAGGTGAGTGGATTGCCTGAGCCCGTGGGTTCGAGACCCGCCTGGGTAGCGAGACCTCATCTCTACAATAAATAAAAAAAAAATTCAGTCGGGCATGGTAGCGCATGCTATGATTCTGGCTACTTGGAAGGCTGAGGCGGAAGGATCACCGGAGCCCAGCAGGTCGAGGCTGCGGTGGCCGGGAGTGGCCACTGCACTCCAGTCTGGGCTACAGAGTGAGACTCCAACTGAAAAAAAAAAAAATTTATCCAGGCTTTGGGATAGAGAGGGGCTAAGATCAAGAGGTTTCTTAGACTTGCAGGCATCTGGGCGATTAGAGGAGTCCTGGACAGTGGTGAATTCTCTCGTCCTCGGTTTACAGTCTCCTTTTTCCTTCAGTAAACAAAACAGAGTTACTGCACATACTTACACTTTCCCAGAGTTAGTCTAGAAAGCTGCATACTGGTGCCAACCTTATCTTGTTAGCATTTCAAAATTATTTTAGCTGCATGCAAACACATTAAGAGGCCAGAAATCTCCCCCACCCCACCAGTCTAAAATGGAGTTATGTTGAATTTTGAAAGTAGACTGTTGTATTTTGGATTGATTAAGTCTATGTTTTATATTATTAAATTAGTAACTCTCAGAAAATTTATTTTAGTTCGGTGACTGGTTTCTGTGCACTTTTATACATATCACTGTTCTTGAGGGGCAAAGGCAGAATTGATGTCTGTCCTCTGGGTTATCTTGCATTTGTAAAGAAGGAAAACTATCCCAAGGGACAAAGTAGACTCACCTCATGAAGATGGTGGAAGAATCAACAAGTCAAAGAGAAACTCAGGCAAACAGGAGAGCAGGCGAGGGGCCCTACAGAGGGTGGTAAGACTCTGACAAAAATTAAATATATTCCATTTAATTTTGAAGTAAATAAAGGCATATTTTCTAAATGTAGGTGTGACTAGATTAGATAATCTCACCTGAGAAGAAATCCCAGAGATGTAGGAGGAAAAAGAACAAAATGGCTGCTTCTCAGGTAAATGTGTTCCAGATCAGAGGGATTGTCATGTATGTAAAACTTGGAAACCATCCTCCTGTCCTTGTGATGGTCCTGCCTGATGATCTTTTTTCAACTATTTTTGTTCTTCCTGTGATATTCAATGGATCTGTCAGACACTGCTCCTACAAAGCCTTTTCTGTTTTCTTCAACCATACTGCTTAGTTGTCATGAACTGTTCTCACCACGAATGTATGACCTGCATTATTAAAAATGTTCCCTTGTAACTGGGGGTCATAGGAAGGCATGGTAACCAAGAATCCCATTGAGGATTGGATAGATCCTCAGGTCCCAATGAAAGATAGAAACATGTGTATGTAGTCTTCCTCTGTTGTCCACAATGAAATGCACTGGCACACTCATGGCCACCAGAGTTCAGTTAATTTTTAAATTTATTGTAGAGACGAGGTCTTGCCAAGTTGCCCAGGCTGGTCTCACACTCAAGGGTTCAGGAAATTATTTTGCCATGGCCTTCCAACGTTCTGGGTTTATAGCCTCCTACCTAGAACATGTACTGTTAAGGTTCTGTCTAGACGCTCCATCAGCTCCATGCAGAACATGGTTAATAAAATGTACATTTAAACAGGAAGGCAGTTACTGCCCAAAATAACTCCAGAAAGTCTGAATAAAGCATAATTAGAAGAGACTTGCTCTCTAGGATGCCAAAAACTCAAAATATAAATAAATTTTCAGAGATTACATGCCATGGGAGATACCTGTAGGCTGATTTCTGTGTAACACGAGCTTGCTTGTTATTAAATTGAGATTATAAATTACTATATTGGATAGGTGTGGTGACTTAGTCTGTAATCCCAGCACTTTGGGAGGCTGAGGCAACAAACTTGCCTGAGCCTGTGTTTTAATAACAGTTTGGGAATTTATGAGACCTTGTCTCTACAGTAAATTATAAAAACTAGCCAGGCATGATTGCATGTGTGTGTAGTT
>NW_007230139.1:0-504 GCF_000164805.1 Carlito syrichta | reverse complement strand
TCATGCTTGTAATTCCAGCACTTTAGGAGGCAGAGTAAGAGATCTGCCTAAGTTCAGGGATTTGAGACCAGTCTGGGCAACTTGGCAAGATCTTGTCTCTGCAATAAATTAAAAAAAATATAGCCAAGTATGACGGCAAGCACCTGTGGTTCCCGTTATTTGGACGATTGAAGTGTAAGAATCACTGGGTATTGCCATAAACTTTTAACAAATATATATGCATGTATATAAGTATGTATTCTTCCAATGTATTGCAAATATTTTGGGGCAATAAACTCAAATGATAAAAACAAAAACCACAACAATAACTGAATAATAAGAACAATAATAGTATTTATAACAGCAAATATTTACTCAGTATATATGTGAGACATTCTTCTATGAACTTAAAGTGAATTAGATTATTATATCTTCATAATCATGATATGACCTAAACATTGTATTTATTTTATATTTATGTCTTCAACCATAGGACACAAAAAGTTTTTCATCTTTGTTTAAATT